>NC_057938.1:39153145-39415645 GCF_018555375.3 Anguilla rostrata
TGGTGAGAACGGAATATGTTGTATTTAAGTTTATTATTATTATTATTATTATTATTATTAAAAACAACAACAGCAACAACAATATTAATAATTATGATAATTGGAAAACAAGTACTCAGATTTCCCTTCGCCAATGTCTCAAGTTTATACACCTTTATCATACATAACATGATCGCAATAGCAAATAACAGGCACCTACCTGACAAACATTATTATTCCAACTTTGGCGATATCTTCTTGGATAACTTTCCAAGACTCTTTGATCATTTCAATTTGTTCCTGGCTTAGTTTTGTCACCGCAACGTCCTCATCTCTTATGTCTCCCTGTGTTTTTGCTACCAAACCCAATCCTGATATTGCGCAGCCCATCTTCCAGCTTGGTACAGGAACGACGAGGAGATTATAAAATATCAATGGGAAAACAGCCACAGAATATATCCGAGACGTAACCGGAGCTTCGCAACCGGATTCATGCATTTACTTCTCTCGTGCGTTGGTTCCGTGGCATTCAAATGGATGCGATGGCTGCACAAATGCAAAGATGATTGTTTATAATATAGTAATTGATATAGTAATAGGGTAAAACATTTGATTTGTTTAGGGAACAAGCCAAGCACTTAGATAGATTGAAGGCTTATGTTTCTCAAAAGCGTAAAAACTAGGGAGAACTCAGATGGAGGCAACCGTGAAGAACAAATTAGATGCTATCATGAAGAAATCCCAGGTGACAACAGAACTGCTCGCAATTTGAGATGATCCGCTGGACTTGGTACTGGCCAATAATCGCTCCAGAAGTACTTCCACAAACACCCACGAAAAATCAGACACGCAACTGTACGCGCGCAAGCGCGCGGACAAGCACACACGCTCATTTACATTCGTTTAGTCTGTAAACGAAGTGGTCATAATTTTTGTTATCGGTATATTGTACGCTTCAAACTGCTAATCTGTCTGAGGAGATTCAAATGTGTACTGCTAAATGAGACAAACAAAACGTGTGAATCATAGTTCATTTGATGCATTTATAATAATAAATGCTCAGTTCAAAAAAACGTTCAATTCAAAGAGCTTTATTGTCATGGAAGTAATGAAACAATATTGCCAAAGACAAGATAGAATAAGGTTTAACATTTGATCGATTACAATAGTGAGATGTAAGTGAGTGAGATTTAACATTTTACAGGTATTTACAGTTACACAGACTCCCTTCCTCTGTGACAAGCCATGACATATGTTGCCACAAAGGGGAAGTTATTCCGTCACCCGTGATCATTTAGAATTTTTCTTTAGGGTTAAGTGAGGAAATTAAGGCATTCATTCAATGGAGGAGAATGTGCATTTCTGTTTCTACCTCCCCTGTAATGCAGTGACTACAAACACGCTCCTCTCTGGGTAGGTTTTTATGTCTTCCTCTTTCTATAACCTACTGGTGGTCACTGAGCACGTGTTTAATCAGGGTTTGTCTCTGCTCCTTATCTCTGACAACGTAGAGAAACTCAGCCAATTCACATTTCTGTCCAGGGTCAAATAGGAATTAAGTCTTCTTTGGGATTTTGTTATAGTTCATTTGACTTAATGATAATTTGTTTGGTTCTGTTGTGTTTGTTTGAAGCAATGCCGAGGGGTGCTTGGTTAGTAAGCTTCACCATCAACTGACTAAGAGCACTCTTCTCAGCTTCAAGCTCATGGGCTTATAGGGCTTTGAAGTGAAGGGAATCTTTTGAGCTTGATTTAATGTGTGCTCAGAAGGTTAATGCCTTTTTAGATATTTATTACTTTTGGTTTCACACATGTTTCTTTCAGAAAATGTTGATGTGACACCGAGAGTTGTCAACACTGGACCCAAGAGCAGAACAGTAGGTGAATCATCACAATCGGTCCCCTCTGATCCTGCCATTTTATAGATATCGAACCTGGAGAGATGCATTAGCTCCTTCCCATTCCCATTAACTCTTTTGTCAGAGTTGTTCCTCATTGATGTGGGTGAGAGGGACAGGGATGCTTGTCCAAATATATGCTAATTTCCTGCCTCATCGATGCAGTAAGTTTCTAAACCAGTCAGGGCATTAAATTCTGCACTGCACTCAGTATTATTTCTCCACAGCCTGAGGGACACTGGGTAACTGTATCATATTTCGACACCATGTTTCTAAAAGGATGCAAATATCAACATTCTTAATCTCTAAAAAATCATGTCTGTGGTCTCAGGACCAAACGTGCTGGAGTATAAATTTGTGTAACCATTATGTAAAAAAATTATATATAGATTAATGTCATATAGGAGCACATTAGGTAATTGCTGGACATCTTGTGTGTATATGTGTGTGAGGATGTGTGCATGTGTGTGTAAATGTGTGTGTGTGCATGTTTATGAGATTGAAAATAGCATGTGTGTCTGTGTTGTTTTGTGATTATGTGTTATTACGTGTTATCTTTCTCTAATATCACCACAGATCATCTGATTATGGTGGGGATTCTTCTGGCTTTGTGTGGCAGTGAGGGGAGATATATCATTGGGGTGAGGGGCTGCAGGGGAGTGGGGGGTTGAATTCATCCAAGTTGTTTGTTGTATTTTGCGGGTGTATACTTCCTCGGACTAGCTGGTATGTACTGTAGGTGGTATTGTTGGGCTTGCGTCCAAGGTCAATGTATTTCAATGTTTTGCCATAGGCTTTGAACCCAGTCTTGTTCAGTTGCAGCCCATCAAAAAAGTTTGCAAGTGGTAATGTTGGTGTAGTGGGCTAGGTGAATGCTAAGTTGCTGCATTTGTTAATGGTGCTAGTAAAATGATTTAGTTAGTTAGCTAGTTCATTTTATTATTAGACCTACAATTTTGTATTTTGGTGCAATTGTATACTACCACCATACCCCCCCCCCCCCCCGTTCTGCTGTTCTGCTGTTCAACAGAGTAAAATGGTTTCAAATCATCACTGACAGTGTATTGATAAGCTCAATTGTGTGGATACAATTCATACGTTGTACAGCTATGTCTTTGCTTCACACAGTGACAAATGAACATTAATAGTTACTTATACAAATACTGTTTCAATAGATATATTTCCCATACATAAACAAATTGAGAACAAGACAGATTTAGGAGCTACGGAATGTGGCTTATTGAACAATTCATCAATGGCTCATTACTGGTTCATTCATGAATAACTGCTTATAATTTGCATGACAATAAGTTAATGAATGAAGTAATTTCTTATAGGAACAATGAGTAGGCCTACAACATGGAATTTATTTGTTAGTACAGCCATACTCATACACTACTATGAATTTAGGTGCAACACCAGATACTTTGCGAAAGGTGTAAAACTCCTTGAACCAACCTTTTTCTACAGTCTGACTATAAGTACAGGCTACCCAGCATCTGTGATTGTACAGCCAATGAAAAGTAAATTGCCAAATAGGATGTGTAGTAACAGAACTTTTTGAAGCCTTACTTACTACTGCACATTATGTGATCTGCCTGTTTGAAGGGTTTCATGTTATGTTATTGAAAACAGTATATAAATAGGCTCAATCGGCATTGAAAGAAGATCGATCTCAACTACCCATGTAACTGTACATGGCACATTAAATGGAAAAAAAAAATGTCGGAATGTATGGCAGCTTTGCGGGTTCTGCTGTTAATTAGACGGACAGATGATAGATCGATTTCCTCTCCGATACCAGCCCCCCGCCATATTGTATTTTTGTCGCGTACCATATTTGTACCTTTCTCTTTCTCCAACTGTGCTGTATGCCATTGCCACCTACATGAACCTGGCATGGCCAGTAATTCTTTCATCAATGTGGAGTTGAATTACCTCGGTGGGCAGTGTTTGTCAGTTTACAAGGTGTGAACAACAAACTTAGAAAGAGTTATTGAGGTAGGATGCATTTGAAACCTGGTTCCCTGAGTGATGGAAGGAAACTATGGGGGAAAACAAGCCCGCACAGGGATGGGTAGGCCTTAGAACAGCACTGAATGGACTGGATGTGCGTCAATCATAAATACGCTCTGCCCTTCCAGGGGAGAAATACCTCAAACTGACCACACATCCAGTATTATCAATTTGCCCTGGCTGGAGGCTTGATAAGTGTTCTTTTCCTTACACAGTGAACAGGGGTTACAAATGAAACAGAGACATTCCCCTCCATTGGTCAGTCTGATGTCAGAGCTAGAGATGCATAAGGAATATCGAACAGTGCTCCATAGAGCCGAAGTCTCCCACATAACCCTGCCAGTTTCACCAAACACACCACTAGGAACCACAGGGGCGTCTAAGAGAAGGGCTTTCTTGCTAAGGTTTTCTTTTTCTTGGCTGCCCCTGCAGCTCCTGTCATTTGTCCCCTGGCCTGCGGCGAGCAGTAGCGGTATTTTGTCAATGTTTAAAGTAAGGGGGTGGCTCACACGTAATTTCCTGAAAAACAGGGAGGGGGTGAGGACTCATCTGAGGACTGGCACTAGAAAAACAGCCATCCAAGAAAGGCACACTTGGCAGTAGAGGGACTGGCAATGGCAATCACAGTTTGGAAACAGACCTGCAGGCAACCTCATGCAATTCACTGCAGACCTTCTTGTCTGTCATCTTGGGACCTTGTTCCCACTGGAAGAATATGACCATGTTGTCCCCCCTGCCAGTGTCCATCAACTCATCTTCTATAGAAGAGACAACTGGTCCTCCCAGAAGAAGGGCAGTTTTTCCAAATTGGTCAGAGCAGGGAATCTCATCAGAAAATCATGTGTAATCACCATGGGAACCCGATCCTAAAACCTTCAAAGCCAGCATATAAATAGACAAGGGCCTTTTATTGGCATTACTGCAATTAGCAGAACAGACAATGACTGTGGTGTACTAATGGAGGGGATGAACGACCCTCTCTCTCTCTAATCTATTGGAGTCCAGGGTTTCACTGAGTGAAGAGCATAATCCCATCTGCCTGCTGTTTTTCTAGACCCCATCGTCTTCACCCATTAGTGAGCAGGAGTACAATATTGTCTTCTCCCACCCTCTATGGCTTGGATGCAGTGCAATGTGCCAAAAAAAGAGGTTAGAGGCATTAAGTTCAACAGTGCGACTGGACAGTGGATGGATGGTTTTCTTGTAGGTTTCCCCCCTTAAGGCTCAGAAGACTGTCTGGTTGACCTTTCTTAAAATGGTAAGATATGTAAGCGCTATCATGAGATCTCATAAATATGTATCAGGTTCTTTTTTAAATAAGCTCTTAAATAGCAACTTCAGCAGGAGATGTCTCATCAACCTCCCTTTTGCTATTTTTTGAATAATGCAAGAGGAAATGGGTTGTGCTTGTCTGTGGCGGTTCATTGTCTGAGGTCGGAACAGACAACAAGCCTTGAAACGTCACACAGATGCGCATGCATCTGGCAAGTGAGGCTCCAACCCACTTTGCTTAAACCCAGCTGCAAATAGGAGATGACTTAAGAGCATGTAATAAAAACCAATAGTCATCCATGGGCAATTCCTATCGAACACTAATCACATACATTTGGTAACCACTGGGTTAACCATACAGCAAGCTCCATAATGTTTGGAACAAAGGCATGTTTGTCTTTAGTATGAAGCTCACTGTATGAGGTTGCATTTGTTTTAGTTCACTAGCATTGAGAGAAATAATTTTTCCACCAAAGCCCAGAGATCAATGACAATTTGCTAATATCACAGCAAAAAGCATTTCAAACAAAAAGCAAATCAAACAGACCCACTCTTAATTGTCTAGCACTAAACATCTGCTGTTTTAATATGGAATGTATGCCTGCTCCATGCGACATTAAATTACATTTCTGTACAGCAAGCTTCTGACAACAAGACAGTATACATGTAGACATTTATATACATAGATTTTTGTATGTCAAATTTACACCAGCTTAATAAATAGGAAGGTGAGAAAGATCCCAGAGTAAGGAAATAACTTCTTTTTTTTTCAGGAAAAATGGAAAAATGGAAACAATGCATTATTTGGTAATGGTGAAATGGAGGGGTACTCAAAAGTGGGCCTGAACAGCCCATTAGACAGTTAGCATAAACTTCTGTTTTAAACTGCAGAACTGGCACAATAACACAATAACAGTGCAGGGGTTAAAGGCAAGTCATTGTGGGTAATTTCTGTACTTTACATGGGAGTCTTTCTGTCTCTGAGACTGCTGTAATCCTTTTTGTGGCCTCGACCTAAGATCTCAAACCATTTGGTACATCTTTTGTAAACACATATTCATTGATTTCTTGTTAATGGGATGTTTGAGGGAGAAACTATGGGTTGACAGGCTTTGGCTGGATTAATGGCCAGGTTTAAAAATGAATTCTGAATTTCATATTCAATTGATAAACAGAAAAAAGAACGCATTTTCTGAACAACTTACCTAACCTACTCTTGAATGTAATAACGTTTTCTACATCCATCATCTACTACGACCGAACATAGTGTCCAAGTGTGAAATACTAACAGAGGGCAAATTCAAGCAAATATTTAACCCTGAGAGACCCATTATGATGTAATCACCACTGGGAATATGAGTGATTTTTGCTGTTCCACCCAGTCACTCAACAGTGTTGGGGAATAGTGGGGTGGGGAAGGGTAAGTTTCTCCTAACCAGACATGGAATTAGTTGAGTACTTTCAAGTGGTCATTCCCTGTTTAACAATAATGTGATACTAATTAAAGTGTAAATGTTGAGATAAAACTACAGGTTGTCTCTGCATGCTAATGTAAGCAGCCCTATTGGCACAGGGCAATGTGATACTTGTGTTATTAACCTCACTGCCACAGTGAGTTATTAACCTCACTAAGCTAAAAGAAAATGCGAAAGGAAAACATTTTCACCCCCCTCCTAAAAAAGAGAAAAAGCCACAGGCTTCAGCTAAAATGGATAGTCACTTTCTTACACTATTAAGAAGATGCATACAAAGCTGGGAAGGGGCATGATGTATATGAACATATATACCTTCGTGGCCTATATATGAGCCAAAATGACACCTTCCCTAAGCTCTAAAATACAACGACAGATTTTACTTCCATTAAAATTCATAGGATACTTGCCAAATACAACCAACTTGTTCACAGAAAGATAAGGGATTAAAAGACTGGCGGCAATCCAATCTGAAGGAATTACATAGTACAAGAACTCTTCTCTGAGTATTTTCAGTGTTTTAGGTGTGACAAAGACAGAGGAATGTAATAGGTGATACGTGTGAAAGTCTTGGCACATCATGAAGTTGCCAAATCATGTTTTATGATTAAGTAGAGACAGTCATTGAAACCTCAGTGAGTCACCTTCACAATGTCTTTTGTTCATTTAAGGTGCAATTTTTCACAGACTTCCCCAAAGGTTTCTTCCTTGGTGGAAGATAATTGCAAGTTTTTAGAGTTTCTTAAATGCCTCACATTAACATAAGAGTACCTAAATGCTCTTTTCAGTTTCGTTTTAAAAGTTTAGGTGTTTGATCTCAAGTTCAGGAACTTTTCCCTTAAATTTTTTACCACACTGTTTTGCCCACCATCAGTCTTTTTTCCAGAGCTGACATTGATTCTCTGGGTGTTGTTTGCCTGTTCACTGAGAGACAGGGCCTGCTCTTGCTCTCTGTCCTTCCCTTGCCTTGTGGCTGTCTCCGCCCTAATCCCACCCTCCTGCCTCTGTCGGTACTCCTCGGACTCCTGGTAGGCCCTGCAGCGATCAATGACGGCCATGATGGATATTTTCTCCCGGGAGGTGGGGGAGCGGATTTGCACGTAATTCCCGTCTGAATCCTCAGCCCCTTCTGGCTCCGCCCCCAGCTGCCGACTGCCTTCCTCTGCCCGCTGTGGCTCTGTCCCATCCTCCAGCGGGGTCGCCTCGGCGACCCTCTCCACAACAATGACCTTGCGATTGTCGGGCAGGAGGGCGTGCCCAGAGACGTAGTAGCCAGGAGTGTCGAGTTCCGAGTTGTGAAGGTCACGAAGGTCGCTCAGTTGCAGACCGCTATGCTGGTGGTCCAGGGAGCCTGCCCTGCACACCCGTGCACGTCCCTCATCATGGTCCCCCGGACGACGGGGCCTGGGGGCCCGTGGCTCAGAGAGGTCCCTGGTGCTTGTGCCTGCATCTTGACAGACATTACAGCCAGAGGAGCAGCTGGAGCGCCTCCTAGAATCGACCGAGGCCATCTTCTCTGGCATGGAACGGCTGCGTCCTGCAGGGACGGGGGCGGAGCCATCCTGCGTGTCTTCAGGCCCCCGCTGTGCATACATGGAGCGTAGCTCGCGCACGTCGGGCCAGTTGAAGCTCTCGGACTGGACAGGGCTGGTTGGACTCCTGCAGGACGACCGGCTGGGCGATGGGACCCTGGGGCTCCCCACCGAGCTTGGGGTGTTGGGGGGGCTGGGAGACCTCACCTTTGCAGGGAGGGCCAGCGCTCGCAGAACCACCTGGTCGTATGCGGCTAAGGGCAGTGTGAGGTTGGGTTTACCTGTAGAAACACACAGGCAGATGTGGAGGAAACAGAATTAGGGTTTGTGAAAACTCCCCAACATTTGGTTGAAAAGTGAAAGTTTTCTAGCCAGTTACGATGTAACCAGTCTATATCTAAAACCTCTGCTATATTGGGGTTAACCTAGACTGTTTATTTCAAAATGTCTCTCTACCTACAGTTCCACCCTTCCAAGTATCTAGATTCTGGGTATTGCTCACTGGATATACAACTGCTAAACAAGTTGAAAATAAAAATACACATAAATATTAAACTATAATAATATTAAAAATATAATGCTATGGAACTCTCAATACTCACTTTTAGGCAGTCCAATTATTGCTACAGTACTTTTATCATATACACCAGGAAAAAGGAATGAATTACTGTGCATTTCATATTAGTGAAAGCAAAAAGTAACTTTGCTTTTACTGTGACAAACATTACATTGCCTACTGAATTAATTAATCTATTCAATATGTTCTGTCCAAATGTATCATGTAGTTATCTGTCCTTTTGTGTTTCCTGGGGTGACTTATCATCCACTATGCTTTTTAAAATAAATAGGCTTGTTTTTTCCCCCCATTGTCAGAGAGGGAATTATTCCAGTGGCTAAAATATACACTATTGCCACCACGCAAGTCCAGAAATTTGAATGAAATTACTTCAAAATCAAGTTTTTTGTAGGTTCATGACACATTAATGTCACAACCTATATTCGTAATCTGTATTCACATTAATATCAGACCTCACAAGAGGACGGGTGACTGTGATCATGGACCAAAGATGGGGGGGAGGGGGGGGCTAATTGTGACTCCGGACAAGGGGGGCTCAACAGGGGCACATATTGGAAACGGCCTTGTGTCTTCACATCTCTCAACGCACCCAAACCCCAGTCAAGACTCACGGTTTGGAAACCACTTTCTCTGATTAGACAGTCACAGCTGGTGGCCGATGTTAAGGTGAAGCATTTGGAGAGTTATGACCTTACCTTTGCTCTCCTTCTCTGACCGTTCCTCCTGCAC
Source organism: Anguilla rostrata (assembly GCF_018555375.3). Classification (NCBI taxonomy): domain Eukaryota; kingdom Metazoa; phylum Chordata; class Actinopteri; order Anguilliformes; family Anguillidae; genus Anguilla; species Anguilla rostrata. The sequence continues at coordinate 39,162,621 of NC_057938.1, forward strand.
AGGAGGGAGGTGCACATTGGTGCTGGTGAGGATGTCCGTGTCCTGGCTACGCTGCCGCACCAGGGGCTTGCTGAACTTGATCCTCTGACTGTACTGTCGTGCTAACTGGAACACTTTGTTCTTAGCTTGCTCTGCATCCTGCAGGAGCAGCTCTTCAGCCGTTTCAGAACCCAGGTGTATAACCTTGGGGATGGGGGCCCTTTTGGCTCTGATCTCCTCCCCTGGTCCTGCACCCAGAGCCTGGCGCTTGGGGTCTTTGGCCGGCTCTTCATTATCTATGCTTTGGTTGGACTCCTCGAAGGTCAGCAAAGGCTTTGAGCATTCTACAATCGGTTTCCCACGAGTAACCAAGAACCTCCTTGGTAGATGGGGACTGGTGCCTTTGGTTCTGAAACCCTGTCTGGGATTCCGGGGTCCTCCGTGTGCCTTCTCCATTTCCTGCCACACCCGGATCATCTCAGAGGAAGGGCGGAACTCTTCTTCATCCCCACTGGCTTCTGAACAAGCAGGCTTCACTGGCCTCTGGTCTTTGTCTAGGACTGGGAGGTCTAACTCTGTACAGGAGGTGGGGTCGTCACTAGGGTCAGACAAGAGGTCTGGGGCAGGACCAGAGGCAAAGTCTGGACTATCCCTCTTCTTTGGGCAGGTGGCATCATCTTTGGGGATGCTGTTGAGCCGGCTGACAGAATTCCTGACCAGGCCAGCAGGAATGTAGGTCAGACTCTCACGCCGCTTGATGGTGAAGCTTGCGCCGTGGTGCTCAGCATGCTCGTAATAGCTCTTTATCTTGCCGATGAGCAGCTGGTCCTGCCGGGAGAGGGTGGAGTCCCGCCTCAGGTGGGCTTCACTCCTTTCTGGTTCAAAGGGGCTATCGGGGCCTGAAGAGAGCGAGGCAAGGTCTGGGGCAAACAGGTTGGGTGGGTCATCCAAGCAGGTGACGTTAGGCCTCTGAGGCCTTTCCTGGGCTTCGGCACCCAGACTGAAGGTGCTGCCACGCCTACTTGGCAGCCGGGGAGAAGGGCAGCCCAGGGACCTCACCTCGTCAATCTGGCTACCCCGCCGGGCACTGCTGGTGAAGTGCTTAGCAATGACACTGGCCTGATCCAGCACAGAGGGGGGTAGGATACTGCCAGGCTTGCACCCTGAAGCGTTTGCCTCCCCTTCCTCGTCCTCCTCATCTTCTGTTGCCGATGACTCCTCGCTGCTCAGGGCTTTAGCCTCTGCCGGTTGGGGACCGGGTGACATCTCCATCCTCTTGTCCCCGTCATCAAGTTGGTCCTCCTTTGGCTCACACTCCTCCAGGCCAGAAGGGGCACTGATGATTGGGGCAGCCATGGATACAGCTTCAAATGTTGAGGGAAGGTCTTGCTCAAGCTTCTCTGTGGACCCAGGTGGACAGCTGCTTTGTGGAAGTGGCTCTTCTACAGACCCCTAGGGAGATATGGATGAACTCGTAAGGGAAACACTTCTCTTAATTTATGCTACTGCACACCTATCAGTTTCACAGGTTTCTCAGTGTGGCAGGGCTCAGTCTGGAAAGGGAAATCGGGGCAACTGGAGGCCATGTCTACCACTTAAGTTGCCACACATCATCCCAGGGCTTACAGCTGTTGGCTGAGACTGGTAATCTTAACAATGAGAAAAGGAGAGCGAGAAGGGCCAAAGGAGTATAGAGCTGAAAAGCTTAAAAGCAGGAAGCTTTTTGTTGAGTTTGGTTTATTTTCACTTTGTTATTTCAGTTTGTTATTTTAACTGAGATCCCCTGAGGGGAAAGGAGCAGATTTTCATTTGTTTGTTTGCTTGTTTGAGAACGCCCTCTCTCACACATATCCACAACATTCTGGTCAAACCCGGAGTTATCTAATCTCCCTCTGTCCAGTTGTTCTGTCCTTCCCAGGGGTGTCATGCGGCTCGTGACACACAGGTTATAGCGACAGCTGACGTAATGGTATACTATAAACAAATATAGTTTCTTATCGTTTTGCTTTGTTTGGGAGAATGAAAGTACAATAAGGAGAATACAAAACCGTATGGAGAGAGAACGTCACAGTGATACAAAGGAAACAAAAGTATATTTAAAAATAGCTCCATCTCTTGTATCAGGCTTAGCATGAACTATACTACAAGACGAGCGCCTCTTTTGACACGAATCACAAAGCCAAACATATTTATGCAGCTGTTACATAAGCCATTGCGTCAAACAGACAGGACAGTTCTACAGCACGACTGTGGATTTGGGCCTGCAGGTCCCAGCCAGGTGGGGGAAGCTGTGAGAGGGAGATAAGGGAGGGATACGCAAGAAGCGCATTTCAGGAACAGGATTCCCACAGCGAGGGCTTAGCAAATCCGCAACCGATAAAAATACTTGAATGAGATGACAACACAAAGAAATGACGCACAGGACCGTTTTAAAAATGGATTTTCCCTCATTTCAGCAATGGAGGTAGAGAAGTGAATGGGTCTTATGTTTTTATTTAGGTTTTTTTTCCAGAGCGTAAATGACAAGAATTTGTGAAATCGACCAGACAGAAATTTGTCCCTCCGATGTACCTCTCTCTGCAGATTGCATCTGAACTGAACAGTTGGGACAGGTGGTGGGGGACAGAGGTAAGATGAACATGTTTCAGATTATATTTTTGATTATACTTTATTATTTACTTTTATATTTCCTTCTTTGAAAAAAGTTTTACCTGCTCTGAGAGGGTCCTGCCCTCCTTTGGGTCACATGTCTCCTCTTGACCAGATGATTGGCCACTCTCCCTGTCAACCCCATTCTCTTCCATTATGTCATTCCCTTCTTCATCCTTAAGGAACACAAACATCCATCAGGGATCTTTAAATGCAAACACCTACACTTCAGTCAGTCTTTTTTGTCAAGATGCTAGGAGCCCACATAAACAGAAATATCCTGCAAAAATATCATTTCAGGCCATAATAATAATAATAATAATAATAATAATAATAATAATAAAAATAATTCAATTAATTTTTCTTTACACTGGAGAAATGCACTACAGTAAAGATGAAAATGTCTTTATGAATTATACGCCTTTTCAACTTTAAACAAATAATACTTTGACATTGTAGAATACAAATAACCTTATAAATGGCTTTTAACATGTAAAACCTCTGGTATTCATTTATGATATAAGAACACAGTGAAAATACATGATGCATTTGTCTGAAAATCAAATGTAATATGTGTGAATAAAAATGAAATGTTGATTCAGTCAAACACATTTCTTTCGCTCAAATTGCCAATACAACAGAGAGACATTATCATTGTATATGTTTGTGTGGACCCCTGCTCAGACAATGATGAGCTGCCTTAATTATGGCTGTGCAATTTAAGAATCAAAATCCATCTTGTGGAACGTTTCAATTGTGAATGTCATTACTGCTTCATTACCTCTCAGCCATTCCAGACCAGATCATATGACACAAGCTTCAATTAGTGTACAGTATTACATCAAAGCAGAATACTACTGTCAGACTGGAAAAATGCCACAAACTTGAACAGAAAAATGAAAAAATGCAGGTAATTTACATGTTTCTTACAACTGTTTCTCCATAAATATTGATAGAAACATAATTTCACAACATATTTCATAATTTGCTTGCTTTCTAAAAGTTTTTTATAATATGGAATAAATGCATTGTTTCATTTTACGTGAAAAGGGGTGTGGCAAGTCTCAGTATTGCATCATTTATTATTATTATTATTATTATTATTATTATTATTATTACAACATATGTAAAACACAGCTTGAGGCAATTGAAATGATAACAGATTTTTTAAGGAACAAGCATGTAAGCAAGGTATTAATATGACTGATCAGAGCTCAGGACCAGGCACACAAGGTGAACACACCCTCAAGAGCAAGACAGACAACCATGAACCCAGAAACAACCATGCAACCAGTGAGAACCATGCACCCAGAAACCTCCATGCAACCAGTGACAACTGTGCATTGAGATGGAAGAGGATGAGAGTGTTACATCACCCCACAAATCTCAAATGGGAACAACTGTTTTTCTTTCAAAGTATGGCTAACCTGACTGCCCCTTGTAAATACCAATTCAGAGCTTCACACATATTTGGGAGTAGTGAAAATGTATCCAGGAATTTTTTGCTTGATTTTTTTTTTGCTTTTGCTTGTTATCAAAAAAAAGTCCGTCATTTTTGTCTTGGCTGGTAACGGAAACCAGCCCTTTCTTCTTGTTGAGGGCTTGCACAGTAATCCATTTGGTTTTTTTTCTTTAAATGATTTGAATACTTATAAGTAGTACCTTCAGTGTCCTTTCACCTGGCAATGGATTAGTCACCATCTACATGTTTGCCAGTCATCAGTAGGCATTATTATTGGTAAGCTAATCAGCATTCATGAGAGGAAAAATGCATCTTGTTATTTGTTTAGGAGGAAGACATGAGATGTTCCATGCTCTGGCAAGACTGCTTTTGCTCACCGATGTCAGTTAGCTTCGGGGGGAGTCCGGACATTCAGAACGTTAGTGGCGTTAAATCAGAACTCAAAGCACAAGCGTAAGGGTGGGGGGGGGGGGGGGTGTTGAAGAGGAAATAGGAAACCTGATTGTGGCAGAGAGCCTCACCGTTGGCACCCCAATGGAAAGCAAAGCCCTGGCCCTGTAGTGCCAGCAGGAGATGGCCTCCAGCATAGAGCTGGCAAAGTCGGCTACCTGGTCCCCCTCCATTAGGACATCGTCCTTGTCACTCTCTCCCTCAGCCTCCTGCTCAGCCCCGCCCTCTCCCCTGCCTGGGCCAGCCTCCTCGCTGTCACTAGGCATCGGCTGCTCGTAAGCGTCCTTCCTGAAACCTGGATCCTCCTCATCCTCCTCCACGCTAGGCCTCTCATCCTCAGGCTCGCCTTGGCTGGAGCCAAGGGTGCTGACACTATCGCGGGGCCGCACGAACCACGCGTTGGCCTGCAGGGCCCCGTCGCTGTCTGTGCGCTGTGGTGTGGAGTAACAAAAGCATTTACGGCCTTATCGTGCCACCTGCTTAGAGACTCTATTCAATTCTGGTAACTGAAATTGCTTGAAACAGCACTTAGGCATTGGATATTTAACGAGCCGATTTCATTTTCAGCTTTAGTAGAAATGCAGCGAAAAAGATTTGAACATATGTGCCCATATAAACATTACAAGTCATGAATGGTGGGCAGTAGTTTGAAGTAGCAGTTAGTGACTTAGAACTGTGACCACAGGTGCTGGCGTTCAGTTCTACCAAGGAAGCAAGATAATTCCCCTGAATTCTGTCAGTAATTTTGTCTGTAGCTAGAAAGAGACTCAGCATGTCTTCTGCAATTCCCACAATCCACCAAGATTCATTAATGTTTCATGACACATTAAAAACTGGCTTTTCTAGTTGGGTTCACATTCGGTGGTTGGAACAGGAGCTGCCCAAGATGCTTGCCCTGTGTATGCAGCATATAGTCAATTGAAGGGGGGGGGGGGGTCTGCTGTAAGGATGTGACTGCACATGGGATTTGAACTGGAAACATTCCGTTCCTGTTACTATGGGGCACCTATGTCAGCTTATGAAATATAAGGACAGCAGTAAGGGTGTTTCATTCTTCGGTTTGACGGGTTTAACTGAAGACAGTGATATATGCTGTGTAGATCAACATCCCTTGTTTTTATGTAACTGGAGATGTAACTACACTTGATTTATCTTGGCACTCAGTAATTTGGACATCAGTCCTCATAAGTTTTAATACATTTCAGTACTTCCACTTGATGATATGTGATTTAAAAATTTAGATGTGTAAAATGTAGATGTGATTAAAATGATGCATGCATGTTCCAGCTATGAAATTAATAGATGTTATATGATTGATTGTCCACATTCTTTCATTAAAAATCTTCAAATGAAAGGTTATGGTTATAACGGAGTTTGTTTTCAAAGTGATATTTGTCTGGTGTAGTTGTGTGAAGTTACAATGAAAACAAAAAACCATAAATGTGCTGGAAATTGGAAAATGTTATCAGACAAAAGAAATTAACGCATAAACCTTGCAGTCTTACAAATATATTAACAGAGAACACATAATTTGTAAGAGTTGTCATCTGTAAACCCTTACCTTGAGAATGGCTGCCAGATCCGCACAGGTCACAGGGAGAAAAGTCAGAGAAACGTGTTAAAAATCGTATTAAACGTGACTTTTTTAAACAAATGTTCATCTCCTATTGAACTTTTCTCCAGTCTGGTATACTCAATCACATTTGTAGGACACAAGTAGTTCAGTTAAGCATACATTAACACAGCACTCTGCTGAGCTTTGTAGTTATGGTGCACAGCAGACTCCAGGAGTCCAATAAACCAAAAGGGTCAGTGTTGCGCAATGCGACAAAGAAAACCCTGTGGACTGGAAAGCCTCCCTTTCTGAATGATGTCACTATAATTGTGTTCCACCCCTCCTGATTCCAGGTCACAGTTGGCGTTAAAGAAAACTGGATTTGATTTATGACCTTGGGCTCCATCACTACGCCAAGGACAAGACAAGGCCGCTAAGAAGCTGGAGTTTGTATGCTTGTACGCAGTCATGCATAAGATCAGCAATAGTCACACAAACATAAGACAAAATGCATCGAAACATATATGTAGCAAGGTAATGTGCAACAACCAGCAGCTAACTGAACTTAATGCACTGAAGAATAGGATGATTATTAAAATACAGTAAACCTTGAAAATAATCCTGCTGCCAACAGCAACATTTGTACTTCAATCGAAGGTTCATTTGCAAGACTTTTACAATTTGTCAAGCCTTTCATGTACTGTAGCAATCGGGGAGAATGGAACCCTTGACATTAATTTATTCAATTGAAGGGGGGTTGAAAAGGGTTCATGCAACAAATTAGAAAAAGAAACAGTTCTTCAAAAACATCTGATGCCAGCACTGATAGCTGCTCCCTTACCCCCTTCTCCCCCCACCCACCCCATGCTCTGGTGAAATTAGTGGCCAAAAAATGATGATAATAAATGGATTATATGCAACTGCTTAGCTTCCACTTTCATAGGTAAAACATTATAATTCATGAAACGGGAAAGCCACTGATCTCTGGCCAAAGCATGTTTGACTGCAGCAAAAAACTAAAGCACAAGAGACCCTCAATAATGCAACATGAGGGGGCTTTTATATAATTATTTCGGAAGGCTGGGAAAGGGAACACCTGGCCTTTGATCTCCTCTAGAGGGCTACATCGCTCTCACCGCCCCTTGCTCCTTTGATGTCAGTGTGATGGCTGGAGGACTACAGTGGGCCCGTATCACACAGGGCCAACCCACCCACCACACTGCTGAAGGCTCTGCAGCAACAGACTCACAGCTCCACCTTCAGAGCTCCGTCTGCCCCACCCCCCCGTCGGTGGGAGACGGCGGAGAGGAGACTGGATGAGGGGGTGGGGATAGGGGGCGGGAGACCAGGGGAGAATATTATGCGTGTGTTGCCGTTTGCTTACCTTTGGCGATCTTGGTGATCTGCTTCGTAGGCTCTGGGGGAGAGACAAACAGAAACGAGTGTCACTAACTGTGGCCAAATATGGAATCGTCCACAGGCAAAGAAAGGAAGCAGAGTTCAGAGAAACTGTGGGAAAAAAGATTATACACATATATATGTGTGTGCATGTGTGTAATTGCCTGTTCCTCTTTATATAAACTTTCCCACGTAAAAAGGCCGCAAATGGTCTTGAGGGCTGGATAAACATTCAAGCCAAAAAAAGTAAACAGTGAAATAATGTAATGACTATTACAGCAGTGTTTTATTTTGTTCAAACTGACTGAGTAAATCGTTCCGGTTAATAAAATGGCATTGTACGGTTCAAACTTGACATTGGCTTTCTAAAGATATGTGTGAGAGAGGAATGAAGGTGTAGGGGGTTTAGAATCCACAGCGTTCAAAAGAAAGATCACCTGACTGCCTCCTCCCCTGACGACCAGTGCCAGGAAAGTCGTCTGATTGGTTGGAGAGCGCCTTCTTTACCCTCTCAGGGCTATACCGGTACTTTGGAAGGTCTGTCAGGGATGACAACTACATTAGTTAAAGGGGAGTGAGTTCACATGCTAAAATTTGAAAAAAATAATACCACCAAAATGCTTCATGTGTGTCGCCGTGCGACATTCTTCACCAGAATTTACTATGCAAGAAGCTTTGTCTGTAATAATGGTGCCAGCCGGTGCATCCATCAGTAAACATAATGTGGTTTCTATTGTCAGTCCTGTTCACCGTGGAGCGGACAATCCTGGCTTTTTGTTGCTTCTGTACACTGGCTTGTCCGCATCTTATGTCATTATGATGTTGCCGTAGCAACCGAAATCGAGGCAGACGAAAGGGTAGAGCGATACAGGATGAAAAACAAGGCCCTTCACCGCCGGTACTCACATATGGAGTCCCTTTCCAAGATAGCTTCTTTCGCCTGGAAAATGGAAATACAACAGATATATCGGCGTATATGTCAATGGGTTTGTTTGTCTGTTTCCTCCACTTACAAAAATGAATGTGAATGTACACACATGAAAAAGAACACATCCGGACTTGCTGCATATAACAAATTACACCTATTGTTATGTGACAGTATGGCAAATATATACTCTATGCATATAAAAATGTTAATATGAGATGCATGCTGTTTGATGTTTGCAAGTGTGCACAAATCCACTACAGAATGGCGTAATGCTATGCACCTTCTGTGGGATCAGGGCGTGGTGATTTTCCAAAATAAGTCTCTTGATATGATGGGCCCAGAGCTTCTTTTCTTCAACGGTTTTTGCCTGGGGGAGAAATAAAGTGGGGAAGGGGTAATTGGGGTATTTCACAGCAGAGTCTGTATTAAGCACAGTTTTCTGTGAACGGGTGAACGGGTGAAAAATGTGACACTGGTCAGATGGTCTATTTGACTATTTACCGGTGGCCCAAAAGAAACACTGGGGTGTTTTCCAATGCAAACACCTCCACACCTTGAGCATCTGCAGGCTTAAAACGAGACCTTATGTGTGCAGGTGTGCGGGTCCTTCGGCCGCAGTTGGAAATCAATCAATCAATCAATCACTTTTAATGACCACACGTCCGAGGTCGGTGGAATTTGCTTTCAGTACAGCATGGTGGGAAGCTCAATACAACGCTGTCAGTAACATTAAACATAGGCAGATATCAACATTACACTAAACACAATAACTAGCACACAGACAATATTCACAGGTTGCCACAAGACAAAATTCACAGACAACGGGGCCGATGTTGGGCGGAGGGGAGGAGTCTGGGCGGAGTCACTCACCTGCACCGTGTGGGGCTGTTTCGGGTGCTTGTAGTGGGTGACGCTGAAGCACAGACAGTCCTTGGCGCTCTCGATCAACATCAGGGTGGAGCACTGCAACGAGGTGGGGCGGGGGTTGAGGTGAGGTGCGGTGCAGTGGGGTGGGGGGGGTGGGTCCTCGCCCACACAACAAAACATCTGCTCTAATATGCTCACTGCCTCCCTGACTGGTGTATTTTCACAAAAAAATAGGTTCATATTTAAAGTGTAAAGAATAGAGTGAATAATGGTAACAGCGATATACACACATACGCAATAATAATAATAATAATAATAATAATAATAATAATAATAATGTTTTGACATGTCATTGCGCCAGATTTACTAAGACCTTTAGCATGTGCAAAACCTTTTAGCACACGCATAACCAACAACTTGACCAATGATTGGTCATGGTCTGTGTTTTGCACCAGTCATTGGTTGTGTTATTAGTTTTTTAGTGTGCTAAAAGTTTTTGCACGGGCTAAAGGTCTCAGTAAATCAGGTCCATTGTCTTGTTCGGGATGCCTTACCGAGATATGCGCTTTGTAGACATAATGCTCCCCTCTCTTTTTGGTGATGAGGATCATTTTGTCAAAGAGGAAGAGCGTCCTCTCGCTCTTTGCCCGGTAGACGCGGAAGGTTCCCTCCAGCACCAGCTCCCCGTAGGTGGTTAGGTCCGGTCCCTTCCAGTTAATGAGCAGTGACTGGACCTCCTGCAGGGGCATGCAGCAATACTTGTCATTGCCAGTACGTGGCAGACCAACCACGGTGACCCTGACTGACATCTATTACTCTTAATTTATGATGCAAATGCAGTGCTCTTGCAGAATGATTAAAGACTTTACTGTGGTAACCCATAGCTAATACACAGTGGCTGCACAGTGTTGACAATGTTATGGGAATGTTGTGGGAATGTTAGCACTGGGCGATCGCTCACTGACACTTGAACACCTATAATTACTGCATTTAATTTGCCAATAAATTCCCAATGCAACTTAATTTGAGGTACACTGAATAATTTCCCTAGTGAGAAAAATGACTTCAGTCTCACACTCAAGAACAGGAAAATGTCAATAGAAGAAGTCTCCCCTCATCAGGGAGTTTTGGCAAGAGGGCCTGTCTATTTCATTCTATTACATAAAACTGCTTTTGAACCAGGACTGCCCGAAGCAGCCGATCTCCAGCTGTGCTGTCCAACAGACACCGAAGTCAAGTGCACTGCAAGCTCAGACAAATTTGGCACGGTTCATTAAAACAGACCAAGGCGAAACATTTCGGACCGGCGAAGTCTTTAACTCATTCATTCCACATTCTTACCAAACGTGCATAAACAATTTGTATTACATTACATTACAGGCATTTAGCGGAAGCTCTTATCCAGAGCGACTTACACAGCTTTTACATAGGGTATTCTCTTGATTGTAACACTAACAACCAATCAAGAAGAACTATGCTGAAAATGTTTATCAAATTTGTCGTAAAAATTGTGACAAATGTGACAAATGGGATTAAGTGGGTTGAAGTTATGTTTTTGGGAGCTTACACCATTGGAATATTATGCGCATATGGTTTAGCTTTTGCTTACCTCAGTGTATATGTGTGTGTGTGTGCGTGTATGTGTGTGAGAGAGAAAGAGAGAGGATTACCAACTGAGATTAAAAAAAAGGCTTCAGTCCACCATCCAGTGCTTCCTCATGACACTCCAGAGAAGTGATGTGGGGTACTGGCCTACTGGGGTTATATTTTTTAATGTCATGTTGTTCCTGTAACAAGCAGGCTGGTATAAACGCTTTGAGGCCATCGAAACCAAATCAAACTGTGGGATACAGCTACTCAGCATGAAAAGTCACAGCGTAGCACTTAAGGACATGCGATAGAAGCAGGAGCTTTCTTAATAATCCTTTCACGGGGAGCCAGTAGCTTTAGGCTCAGGACGAGACTCCCAACTGATCCAGTCATGTCAGGTGAAATGTCTCGGCCAATTTGTGGTGAGTGCATTGACAAATTATTGGCAAAATGCCCGAAGGGAGAGTGTGTGTTCGTCTGTGTGTGTGCATGTGTGTGTGTGTGTGCATGTGTGTGCGTGTGCATGCACGTGCGTGTGCACGCTGCCTGTGTGTCTTGAGTGCTGACCTGCAGGCGCACGGCGTGCTCATGTTTTCTCTTCATGTCGTTGATGTACCAGGCCACGCCCGTCATGGTGTAGATGGCCTCCTCCACCACGTCATAGCCTTCTTCCTCTGGGTCAAAGTGCTTGGCGATCTCCTGCAAAGACCAGACAGTTAAAAAGGAGTGCCTCGCTAATGCACTCTTTTGGAGAGGGAGAGATCTAGGCAGCTCCAAAGTTCAGCTAAGTGGAGGAAAGGGTGAAATTTAAGCTGATCTGAAACACAGCTTAACCGGAGAGAGATTTGGGCTGGTCTGAGACAACTCAGCTCTGTTAAGAGGATAGAAATTCAGACTGATCAAAGACAAAAACTGTGAAGGAGAGGGATAGATTCAGGCTAGTCTAAAGATCAGTTCTGTGAAGGACAGGGTGAGAGTCAGCCTGGCCTGAAGCTCAGCTCAGCTCAGTTCAGCTCAGTTCTGTGGGGTGGGGGTACCTGCAGCAGCAGGTGGTATTTGAGGATCCTCTGAACAGGCTTGAGCAGGTAGGAGCCAAGCGGTAACGAGCGCTTGAGCGAGGCCTGCCGGTCCCGGAAGAACTTGGCCAGAGTCTTATTCCTCATGCAGTCTGTCAGAGCAGCCACAGAGCTGAGAGAGAGGGAGGGAGAGAGACATTGAGAGAGAGAGAGAGAGAGAGAGAGATCCCACCCACACCAACAACACATTAATACATGCATGCTGCTAATGAAACAGACTACTCTCAATTAGTACTACTCTGCCTCTCTATCTCTAATATCCACACACACGCACGCACACGCACACACACACACACACACACACACACACACATGCACTTTACATACTACGCACCTACCCTGAACTTGCGACCTTTCTAAGCTCAGGAATGTGTGATGGTGTCAGGCAGGGTGTGGGAATGGGATCAGATGGCTGCTGGGTCTGAGCCTAGATTCTAAGGCAGTAAACACCGAAAGGACTGGCCGTGCTCCCACAGCTCTTTGTCACATGACTTTGTCACATGGACACGACATGGCAGCCACGCTGCAAGAACACTGTCAGTAATTAGCACGAGGAGTGTAGGGGGACCACTACCACTGAAGTACTGCATATTGAGGTTTCTCCACTGCTAGCTACAGCTGCTTTGTCGTGGTTCGGTCCAGTTTGAGAAATTAAAACCGACTGCTTTCATTTCCCAGGAACCACAGTAAAGAACACCATCAGGGTGGCGTTCGCAATGTTGTATTTACATAATACACTGAAGACATCATTAGATTTTCATTCCACAGAGGCATCTGGGTTTTCACCAGCTGCTATGCTTTAACTGCATTGGTAAGTCAGTAAAAACAATGTGAGGTATACTTGTCCCCAGTAGGTGGCGGTAGAGTCATACTGGGGTCAGGCCTTCATGTTGTTTTTAACAGTGACAGTGACTCACCGGTTTCAGTTCCAGCTGGGCTCAATTAATCAGGTTTGGCTGAGTGGTAACAACGTTATATATTGATAGACATCTATTACAAATCATTAGCAGAAGAAAAATGGCCATTGTGCATATTTTAAAGGGTATTGCTCAACATGTTTTTTTGTTATTCTGTGCCACTTTGCAATAAAAAAATGCATTAAAAACAATTGATTACATGAAATCTTCAAATTAAATTCTATTGGGTCTGGAACACTTAAAAAATTAAGCTTAATCAACTCTGACTACAGTTCTGAATTTCATTGTTCCAGATAAGTAAGTAAAGCTTTTTAGCTTCTATCGTTCTGGCGACGGTAGCATCTTGGATTACTATTCTCACAATGAAGTCATAGCGGATAACCCTGGAGTGGTGCCACACCCAGCTCATCTTTCATTGAAATGTTCAATAAAACCTGATACGTTAAGCCCAATTGGGACTTGGAACGAAATCAAGCCAGTTATTAAGTGGATGCCCTGCTGGTGACAAATCATGTCCAAGGCCTTCTTCCAAATCGCATAATTCAGTCCTGTCCAGAACACACATACTTATGGGTTTTCACAGCATCAAATACTGTTCCAAAATCGCCATTTGCAACAGTATGCACACAGTATGCGAAAAATTTCCCCTTTTTATGTTCTCGCATACTTGGGAAGATCAGCGCAAGCATCAAAGCATGCTTTGCCCATACTTGCTTTCCCCAGAAGTTACTGACTATTGGATGCCAAATCTTTGAAATTCCAACGCAGAAGAAAAAAATGGTTAATAAATTTCCTGAGGTGTCAGCTTCACTTACTTGGGGTAGTTGGTGCAGTACTGGGTGTAGATCTCGAAGTACTCGCTCTGAAGGGGAAAAGTAGGAGGTGGGGGTGGAGGTGACACGTTAGTTGTTCCCAGGTGGCCCGAGCTGTCTTTCTTAACGCTGCCACACAAGGGGTGAATTTGGCCACAGGTGGGGCGGAGCGGGGCGGGGCAGGTCAGGTTAGGGGCGGGGCCAGAGCAGAGCCCTTGCAGGTAAGTAAGAGCTACTCACCTTGAGTACGAAGCAGCGTGCAATGGCCACGGGGTCGTTCTCACACAGGTCCAGAGACTGCAGCAACTCACTGTAGGGAACAGAACAGAACAGAACTTATCAACAATTTACCTGGCAAACTCCCCACAAACACGCACACACACACACACACACACACACGCACACACACACAGCAGAGTCTCTTTAACACACCGAGAGTCAGCATGCCTTCACTCAAGTAGGCCATGCACAAACCAGGCCTGAACTTACCCTTCCAACCTCACCACAAACAACATAATTCCCCCTCCTGATTGCACTAAGCGATGAAAGGGGGCAAACAAGTCGGCACAATAAAAACAACAAGATTAATAAGCAATTCTTATGTATTCATAACTACTGCACAGAATACAAGGTGCAAAAAATGAAGCCCTAAATATCTGCACTAGGCCACTGTGCTCTCTTCAGTACCTCAGGCTGGCAAGATGAGGTACAACCGAGTACTATGCCAAAGAGGGGAACCCATTTTGGCTCTTTTTTAAGTGCTGTTCGTCATGCTGTCCACTGGTAGAGAAAACTACGGGGGCGGCCTCACATAATGCCAACGGCGTTTATAAAAACAGGTCGCCTCAGTAGCGCTGTATTCATGGGTACAACAATGCGATTAAAAGAGGCTGCAGCGTTAGCTCGCAGAAAATAACCGTCAACACTGGTGGTTCTAACCCAATGTGTTTCAAATCAGTCCCCGTGCCAAAATGAGCACAGCCACAGCTTGTTACAGCTCAACAGTGGTTAGAGTTCAGAAGTCTCTCTGAGATGTGCTGCTTCTTTCTCCCTTTCAGATCTCAGTGTGCACCACAGATGTGAACCGAGCCTGTGTGTACACGTGCGCTTCGTCCGGTGTAAGCATTGAACTCAGGGAGGCGGGCGGATCGTACCTGTTGAACTCATAGATGTCCTCGATGTTCCCGAAGAGCGCGCAGACCTGCTCGGGTCGGATGGGTAGGTCTCCCGTGTCGATGATGTGGGCCAGGTAGTCCTGGAAAAGGAGGGGATGAAAGCATGACAGGCGGTCCAAACACGTATTACACAGGTCTGTGATACAGTGACATCGTGATTTAGATCTGCTTCCCTGCGCTGTTGTGTTAATTGGCCATTGAATTGCAGGCGGTAGTGGTGGCCATTGAATTGCAGCCTGTAGTGGCTGTTGGATAAAGGTGTCAGATGTTAACTATTTCACTGAAGCGGGGGCACTCAACAACGGTGGGTGCCTACAGATAAAAGTATGTTCAATGACCTTTGGTGTGAGCTTACTGTACGCCACTTTGGATAAAAGCTTCTGCCACGTAATATGTAATGCAATGTGACAAAAGGGCCAAGGACCCCTGGTTTTGATGAACACAACATTGCTAGCCTCCAGTTTGTGCAATTTCAGTCCCTGACCAGTAGAGGGAGCCTGTACACAAATAGAACAGCCTGTTCACCTGTACTTTCATTGAGGATGATAGATTGAGTCATGTAACATTAACATTGCATGAGACATTTATACTGTTCTTAAGACAAATGAATGCTTTTGCGTAATTTTTTTGCAACCATCCAAGCAGGGGTTGCGGGATACGCGGACCAAAAAAAGCACTGGGATGGAATCGGCTCAACTCCCGCAGATGAGCGTCTGGATTTTCGGTGAAATCCTTTACTGTGCTATTCAAGAGCGGATTTCTCCCCCAGGAAGCCTCCTGAACAAACAAAAAAATAACAGTGCTGGCACATCAGACACACTCCCCCTAGTGCCAAGGCAAACAGATCTGAAGAGCTGCAAAGAACGTCTGTTTATACTGAACTGTCTTTTCCATTTACGTGTTCCCTATCCTGTGTGAATTCCCCTCTCCAAGGGACTGTTGCCATACAGAAACCTTGCACCTCAGACAGGTATTCCCCCAACATGAGACAGGTAGCTGTTGCTGTGGACTCCCTAATACACCAGTATCATTCCAAACTTCCTCACTTACAGGAGTGTTTATGATGAAGGAAGAACTGCACTACTGCAATCTTTAAACATGCACACATACACTCGCATGCATGCACATACAAACACTTGTACAATCCTATGGGCCACACACACACACACACACACACACATACACACATATGTGCACACACAAAACATAAGCACACAAACCCACAATATATTAACACATATATGAAACACTTGCAAAACAAGCGCACACAAAGGTATGCGGACAAGATTTGGTGGGGAGGGCAGTCACCGCATAATCTTATCGTACAAACATTTCAAAATACACGATTAAGAAAGTAAAACCGCAGCTGTTCACTTTGGCACTTCTACACACAGCAACTCAAAACAAAACAAGTATCATTTCTTCAAATCCCTACAACAATCTGCTCCAAACTCTCAGGGTGGGTTTCTATAGTGACCGCACACAGACACAGTGTGCTGGACAGCTGGAGAACAGCCTTTTTCATGACAGGGTGTTTGTGAAACCAACAAAATCTTCTTATCTTTTTAACGAACCGAGTCCCTATAAGCCCCCAACCTTCACATCAGCGCAAAGATTCATTAAGCTTCGCCCACGTGACAGCACAATCCCTGCGTGATAAATTGTCTGGAGGGTCTTCTATTTCGGAAACACGTTTGGCCTTTTTTTGGGGAGTGCCGTTATGAAAGGAGCAAACACAGCGGAGTCAGATTCTCTGGAGGAGAGGACGACATCCTCGCTTCCCCAAAAGGAGTGATGTTTCTCAGGGAAACTGAAACTCAGCCTCCGGGCCCTCCATGTCTGCAGAAAACTTTCCGCAACCCCCTCGGAATACCCGCCACTGTGACGTACGCTTGGAGGTAAAAACATGCATGTCGGCACAAGGGATGACCTGATTCACATTAGATTAAATCAGATTAGAAAAAACATCATTGTCCGCACATGTGGAGACGTGTACTTGGCTACATGTGTCATATGGAACACATTACAGACATAAAACATATAGGCCATGTACTCGTAAATACTCATAAAGATTATACAACTAAGATGTGCAAATACACAATCATACAGTGTACTATATTCTCAATATGCTTACGGCATTTGGAAAAAATGACCTCTTATAGAGATTCTTCACAGCTCTTGGCATGCCATAGCATCTAACTGAGGGGAACTGCACAAACAGTGAGGAAAGGGGATGAGACATGTCTTCAACAATCCTTGCTTTCCTATGGATGGGAGCCCTATACAAATTCATGAGCGGTGTCTGGGTTTTCCCCACAACCTCACTAACCCTATTCACCACTCTCATAAATTTACCCTTACTCTTGCTATTGAGGTTACCGAACCAAAGTATTGTAGCAGAGACAATTTCGCTACAACACCTTGGCTAACCTCAAAATCATATATCATGTTTTCTAATGAGGTGTAGCTGCTGCAGGAACTTCTTATATGTAAAATCACAGTTCCCGTCAAAACAGGTGATTTTCCAAAATTACTCAGAAGGTACTTAAAACTACTTATCTTATCAACAGTTTCCCCATTTATTACTGCTCACATCAGATGATATAAAACATGCCTTTTGTCTGTGAAAACCATCTATTTTGTTTTACCTGCATTCATTTCCAAAGCTGACATCAGTTCCGGCAGTGACATAATTAAACTATTGTGTCTATAAAGGTAACAAGAAGACCAAGTAAGAGCCATATCATTTGCATATTTCAACAAATAGAAAACAGTATGGGCCCTGTCAACATAACTAGGCCACAGGAAGTGACATCACAGCCAGGAGAGAGCATGGGGCCAGACAACCAGCTCCTTTGCGGCACTAACGTGGCTTAAAACCTGTCCGGGCTTGCCTGCTGTTTGTTCCATTCACCTATAGACCGAATTGGTAGCACTTAAGCTAACAGAAAAGACTCGGAAATTTGGTATTATTTCATAATTACAGTGGGTTCTCAAGAGTTAAATGAACAAACATTTGAACCAATACAGTATTAAAAGAAATGATAATTTACTATACACACATACAACGAAGATACACATAAATCCAGACACTCAATGCATGTTGTGATTCTATTGCTATGGGAGACAAATGCATACACACACAACAAAAGAAACATACAAAAATAGATGCTCAGCATATGCTCTGAGTCTGTTTCTATGGAGTCACATTTTCTTGCATTTAAAGTGCTCATTAACCCACATGGTAGCATGAATGCATTCTATAGTTATTTTTTTTTTACATGAGCATTAAAAAACACAATTTCCCTTTGATTTAAGTTATATCATTTCTGAACAAAATGTTCTAGCAAAAGGTAAATTCTGCATTAGGACATTAGGAAGCCTTTTTTTCATGCAGAGAGTAGTCACTCTGTGGAATAGCCTGCCAGGTCATGTAGTAGATCTGGCAGAAACTCTGGGTTTTCAAGACTAGGCTTGATATTGTATTAGATAGTATCTAGTCTGTAGGTAATCACAGCACTAGGTGCAATTCAGTTAGGAAAATGGCGAGCATTGTTGGGCTGAATGGCCTGTGCTCATCATTATGTTATGTTGTGTTATGTCAATAAACACTTGAGTTGGAGGTCTGACATAGTGTGTCCATTCTATTCAATTCAACTTACAGGGTACTGAGACAATGAAATGCTTGCTCATGTAAAAACTCCCCATATAAAAACACACCCAAAAAAGAATAAAAGGGAAAGCGCAAGTCGACTGATGTTTTAGCTCATGGGACAAGGGGTGAGGCGCGCAGGCAGGGTTGGCATAGGGTGTAAGATATTAAGGATTTTAAGAATGTTAATGGATATTTCCTTTAGGTTTACTGGAGGCAGACCACTACACATCTGCATCACTAACTGGTAAAAATATTAAATACCATGTTGCTGTAGTTACTCAATTAACAGCACCCAAATGATCAAACCCAAATCGTCCTGTAGGCGGCAGTATATGTACCCTCTGCCCTCAGTATCATGTTCCAGGATATCCATCCATCCATTATCTATACCCGCTTATTTCTGGCCAGGGTCATGGGAGTTGTTGGAGCCTATCCCAGCATGCATTGGGCAAGAGGCAGAAAAACACAGTTAGCCAATCCATCTCAGGGCACACACACCATTCACTCACACACTCATACTGTATCTAGGGGCAATTTAGACTCTCCAATAAACCTAACCTGCATTTCTTTGGACTGTGGGAGGAAACCAGAGTACACAGAGGAAACCCACACGGACACAGGGAGAACATGAAAACTCCACACATTCTTCACTGAATACAAAAGCTGGTTATCATTGTCCTTGTTTTCTTTGGCACTTAAACTAACTGCTCCATACCTGGACTAAAGTCCATACATGAAATTTCACACCAATTCACCCCAAGCATTAATTATGAAACACAAGTCTTATTCTTATAAAATGACACATTCAGAATTAATTCATGTGAAACCTGCTTAGACCTTTTGCAGTTTTTTGAATGAGTGAAACAGTCTAAGAAAATATTAAAAGAGTTAAAAAAGTAATTTTGGCCTTTATGCCTGGACAACCTGGTTGTGACAAACATTGTTTATGCATTGATGAGAGTGTTGCACATGTGGCAATTTCTCTGAAAGAGCCATCAATCATCTAACGCATTGTAGAGTGTTCTGTTCCTGGAAATGGCTTTCTTTTTGATTGCATTTGATGTTGAGGAATCGTGTTTAGACAGCAGTTCAGCATAACGGTCAGGTTATAGGTTCGATTCCCAGGCTGTAGCACTCCTGTAGCACCCTTGAGTGGTGTACTTACTCCTTCAGTAAAAATATCCAGCTTTTTTTCCAGATTTTTTAAATGTAAAAGAATGCAATCTGTGTAAATTACTCTGGACTGAGAAACAGAATTCCAAACCCAAATTGGCTATTGATGATGTAATTCGATCAATGACTCCAAATAATCACATACACAAACATAAATGCATATGCATACAAGTGCAGTCACATGTACATGCATTTTTGCATGCCTACCTACAAAAGTGCATGCACAGGCACACCATACCACATTCACACACTTGCCTAGATGCACATAGACACACGCAGCACATCAATACACGTGCACATGCATGCATGTTTTCAAAAGGAACATACGCATGCACGCAGGCACGCACACCAAGCACACGCACACGCACAGCTTTACGGCGTGAGCCTTTAAAAGCTTCCAAAGACGTCACTTAAGTAGCAGGGCCAGCATTACCTTACGCTTATGCAACACGATTATCTTGGTAAACAGGATATCTGGGATTTACGAGGTTAATTATAGAGCCTATCACACACAAGCAAGGAACACACCCAGTCTGGATGAAGTACCCTGTTAACGGGGTGCGGATTAAGAGATTTACAATGTAGGACTAAACAAAGCAATGAGAAAATCACATGCTCGTTTGTTACGTTCTATTGTAATGTATTGCTCATTAACTCATTTGATTGGATTAAAGATTTAATTAATGCAATTTATTGATTAATAAATAAGCAGAGAAGGTGCATTATTCTACAGCAGAATATATGCAGAGATTAAATTATTTATTTCTCCAAAAATCCATATTAGAATGTGGAGCCAGTGTTTTATTATTCCAATTTAAAAAAAATATGACCTAGCATGGAACTTCTATATGGTAATTCTGAAATGACTCCGTGCCCTACGTCACAAGCACTAGAGTGCTTTAATGAAAGAATTATACAAGTACACTGCAACCTTATATACCAATTGAACATACACACTGACATATATGCATACACACACTTGCATGCACAGACACACATACACACATATATTCACATGTTCACAAAATCTTTTGTGTATTTTGTACATCAGTGGCGCTGAACCAATCTTTTTTAAAAATGGATTACTCCTTGAAGTTGCATGACAGCTCTCAGCTGAAAGTATTTGCATCTCGATAGAAACACGCATGTGTCACAATTTCCTGTCAAACCAAGCTTAGCTGAGCATGAGTCGGTGAAACATGCTGAAGCATATTTGACTGCCTAGACTATATCGTTTTAAGATATCAAAAGCATTCCGGTCCAGAAAATGTATTACGCTCTTACACATTAGCCACTTTTGGTTTTCATAAATGGAATCAGGCATTTAAAATGTGATTAATCCTTTTTTTCAAAATTGACGAGTCCTCCCCATACATGTTATTCATTTCAGCTAAATATTTGCTTTGTGTAGGGGTACCAGATCAATGCTCCCTCTGTTTAGTCTCGCTGTCTATCATTCCTCTGGATGTCACTCTCAATAAGAGCATTTGGTAAGGGCTTGTAATTTACTGAAATTCCCCCAGGTCATTAGCATAAGCTGTTCAGACCAACTTTCTCTCTAATACCTAACATCGTACACACAATGAGAAGGAATTCTGGAAATTCCCCTTAAATTTATACAGTTCACATTTCTGAAGAAGAACTCTTAAGGACAGCTGTACTGTTGATATTGCATCTTTCTTGAGAAGAGCTTGACCGCATGGTGTCCCAATTGGGGTTGTGTATTTTTTGTAATGAGGCTGAACAGGGAAAACAGCTTCGTTGTACTCACTCACAATTTTCAGATCTGAGCAAGTGAAGTTTAGGCCAGGAAGACCAGGAAGTGATTTTCAAAAACAAAGCCCGGTCTTGGCTCCTTGCCTTGGACAAATGCTGTGCATTGTGGGAAATTCCAGAATACATGGAGCCTCACATTTTTTACTATGAAATCTGAAAGGACTTGTTTAGATTCAGCCAATATGTGTTATTATTTGATGCTCACTGGAGAATGGAGAGTTTTGAAACCCCAAGTTGTTTGATTCACCAAAAATTGTCTATACATGTTAAATGATAGCATTAATTCATACCTGTAAAGTGTTAATTCAACTCTGGAATATGGGACCAAATGTAATCCATTAAGAGTTGAATTTACACCATTAGGAGTTGAATTAACATGGGACATTTTACTGTGTATCAGTAT
Source organism: Anguilla rostrata (assembly GCF_018555375.3). NCBI lineage: Eukaryota > Metazoa > Chordata > Actinopteri > Anguilliformes > Anguillidae > Anguilla > Anguilla rostrata. Next base: position 39,184,486 of record NC_057938.1, read on the forward strand.
TCAGAACTTGGGGTGCTTGGTGGAATGTGTGCCGTCTGGGTGGGGAGGAGTGCATCACTTCATCTTGCAGTGTTATTTCATAAATGCATCCATCTGTCAGTGTGTTGAGAAATTGCTTAAAGCAGATGTTTTATTGTGCGCAACAAATTGTTTCATTTTCCGTAAAATGATCATCACTTCACTAATCTTATGTTTGAACATGATTGCTCAACTAAATAAATAAACGAATAAAGCATACAAAGCATTAACTGGTGCATTTTGAAATATGGTGTTTGTGTTCAGACACACAATTCTGCAGGATGCTCTCCTGTTTGCAAATGGAAAGCTTTATATCATAAGGGTATTGTACCATTTTCCTGTTCATAACACTATTGATCAAGTATACATGTTTATCTTGTGTTGGGTATCCACACCATGAAGGTAAAGTGACACATAAACCTAAGGCACATCATTCCTAGGCTCCAGGTAATGTTGTCACCCCCAAGTGTCTGGAGGTGGAACCGACAAACCTACTAATGGCAGCTGACTCTGGCTTGCCCAACATCCTGCTCCTTCTCAGCCTCTCGACATCCTTCTCCACCGCCTCGAAACCTACACCGTGGTTACTGACACAGCTCTAAAGTGGTTCTCCACTTACCTCACCAGCTAGAGGAGTCATGTCACACTGGGGTAGCACTAGGTCCAACGACACCGCAGTGAAATGGGATGTCCCACAGGAGTCTGTGTTAGGGCCCATCTTGTTTTTGATCTACTTGCTCCCACTTGGCAAAATCATCAGACATCACAAAATCCTCTTCCATGCTGATGATATCCAGATCTACACCAAAACCCCACCAAACCCTACACTGTTTCCAAGCTCAACAACTGAGGACATATGCTCCTAGACGAAGGCTAACTTCCTTCAGGTGAACAGCAACTACACAGAGGCTATGCCGATCCCGACACTGAAACAGCTCTCCAGTGTTGTCAGCCTTCCTCAATGGCCAATCCAGTTCCCTGCTCTCTGTTGTCACCAACCTTAGTGTAAAGTTTGATTCCACACTCTCATTCCTAACCCACATCAAACACATTCTGTGAGACCTCCTTCTTCCAAGAGCACATCCAGTCTGAAGCCCTCTCCAAACCCAATGCAAACAAACTGGTTCACGTCTTCATCTCTAACCGGATTGACAACTGTAGTGCCCTCCTCTCTAGTCTAGTCTCTATAAATACATAAACTGCATTTAACTTCTCTAGAACAGCCCCAACAGAGTCCTTACCAGATAAAAGAAGTCGGCCCCCATACTCGCCTAACTCCACTGGCTTCCAGTCCACTTTAAAAGTCCCACCAACCTCAACGACCTCATCGCCATCCACAGACCCTCACACTCCTTCCACTCCAGCCACTTTTCACTGTTCCATGTTGCCCCTATATACCTCCAGACAATGGGAGATCTGGCTTTTTACTCACTTGCCCCTAACTCGGCCTTAAAACCTTTTATACTGGCAAGCCTTCCTTCAAACATTTGTGTCCTTGCCACACTTTTTAGCTCTTCTAGGTTTTCATATTTTACACTTGATTTTGCCATAAAGCACTTCATGATTTGCCCCAACAAATGAAAGGCATAATATAAACAGAATTTAATGATATTTACTCACCTCCACGATACTTCGCAGATCCCGGACATACATCCGCTCCGTCTCCAGGATCTCCATGACGACGCGGTCCAAGTAGGTGAGCTTGGGGTTGGGTGCCATGGCTGCGAATGGTGAGAGGGGGCGCTGGCGTGTCCTGTCGACCCGGCCCAGGACGTTATCACTGTTCTTCTGCTGTGTCTTAAGCAGAGGGTCAAGCCGCCCCAGTTCGGCCCTGAGTCCAAGCTGCGATTGCTGCTCCTCGTCGCCCCCTGCTGGGCTCAGCTCCAAGTCAACGTCGCGGTCGCCTTCCTGAGCGACCGCCGTGGCGGTCTCGAAGGCAGCGCTGCTGCAGTCTGAGCTGCGTCCGTCCTGGGACAAGCCTGAACCTGAACCTGACGAGACGGTGGACACTAGGCTTGCTGGGCGCTGGCCATCATGGAAAGCAGAGCCGAGCGAGGTGGGGTAGTCCAGTACTGAGGGTGCGGATCTTCGGTCATTGACACTGACGGAGGAAGCCGTGGATAACCGAGGGGATTCTGAGAGCATAAGAAAAGTGGGGGTTAGTTACAAGGATGGATAAGGTCTGGTCCAAAGCATTCTTGTTTGCTGGGAGACCTTCGACTACAATGACAAACTGAGTAGCTGAGCCAGATCTGAGAGCCAGACCACAGGTACTGCGCTCTTCTGCTGATCAACGCAACTTCAGATCATCTATTAAGACATGAGAGTGTCTTATAAAACACACTGGAATGCCCATCTAAAGAAAGCAACATAAGAGCTTATAATATTGCACTGTACTCTGTTGCAATGAATTGTAGTGTAACACTGCTGAGAGAAGCTAATGAGCATCCAATCACGGATCTCTGGGAACGGGATGAAGAAGAACATTGGATCAGTTCACCAGTCATCCCTCCCTCCTTAAAAATTGAACACCACAAAACATAGACCTCAGGAAAATGGACCATATACTAACACTGTAACACTGTGGCAAGATATCACATGGTTTCCCTGTTTAGCTAGCAGTGTAGCAGCGTAGTGGGTAAGAAGGTGGGCTATGATACTGACTTTGCAGATCCGAAAACCAGAAAAGACATTTCTGTTGTACCCCTGAGCGACACAAGTGCACTGCACTGCTTCAGTAAATATCCAGCTGTACGAATGGATCATGCATATTCATGAGCTGCACTTCCTGATTAGTTCCTGAATAAGGGTGTCTGCTGGGCATATGAACAATGCAACATATTACCTACATTCAAAACAGTGCAGAGGAAGCCTCCAGACTCAATGTCATCCTTTCTAACCCAAAACCGTTTTCTGCGTTCTCCCTACATATCTCCCAGACGTTCCAGCTGTTGGACGCTAATCAGTCCAGAACATCTGCTAGTGTGACTCATGTCCCCAGAGAACAAGAATGATATCATCACTATTTCACCAGATCCTCCCTACTAAGTAACTCAATATCAACATCCAGTACAAAAGCATGACAATGGGTATGTTTACAAGAGATGGTAAAACTCAGGAAAAGCATTTGTTTGGATATATCAAGTATCTATCTTGAAAGGGACACTGATTTAGTTTGTGTTCTTATTTTTAATTACTGTTGCTTTTGATATACACATTATTGACATTCAAAATTATTTCCAGATCCATTTAGATATAGGTGTTACACTTCCGCTGTACACTGCAACTGATACAATTCATTTCTTGCAAGGAAACTGCCTTCCTTCCCTGTAGCATTGGAGGGGAACTATACACTTCAGTTCACATGGTAATGAGCCTTTGCTGCATTCATCTCCACAATTTGCAGGCCATACTCCAAGAAAACACACAGCCTCAGCTCTTTACTGAAAGACTAGAGAAGCAATACACCCACTGTTTTTGATTCAGCAGTCTTCAAAAAACACTGCTTCAAATATATTGTCTTCATATATGGTATATTTTAAAAGGGCAAAATATGCATACAATATGCATTCCCATTGTGAGGCATCTTTCAGCAGCTTGACCCTTGGCACAAACCCACATGCGCTTTTGTCACATTGAGTGCTGAGTGCACCCCCCCACCCCCCCCCCTCCCCAACATTGACGCCTCCTACGGAATCAGGTATGGAGGAGGGGTGGAGGTGGGGGGGGGACAGGACATATTCAGAATGATTTTACCATTAAAGGTGGCTTCCCTCAACATGCCCCAAGTAAACCATGTCACATTCTTAGGGAAATACCCACGTCATTTCCTGTCAGAGCTGCATACCAGACAGGAGTTGGGAAAGCAGAACAGGAAATGGTCGGGGTGAGGCCCAGTCTTACTGACGTCTCGAGCAAGAAAATGGCTGTGCGATGCAAATCACATCATTCTCAACACTGCAAGTACATTCTGAAGGAAGAAAGTGGTCCTGGAGGCAAATTGCTGAACTGGTATGAAACTATAGGGTTCAGCTGTTCAAAGACTTATATATAATCATGTTAAGAACCGTCAAATTAATTTTGAAATAGTTTTTATAATCTGTATTATAGGTTGATTTATGCTTAAGTGTCTGTTTCACATTATATAATAATCATTATCATAATCATATAATAATTTTTGGTGTTTCCACTAGACTGAACATGACATGAAGCACAACTATGGGATTTATTTAGGAAGGATACAGACTTCCAGTGAAATTACATAATTAAAAATGAGGATTTAATACAAAATAAGGATTCATTCTGTATTGTCCCATGACTGATTGCCATTGTTCAGGCCACTCCTATGTATAGTTCCCAAACTATAACAATAGATTCCATGTTCTGTTTAGGCCCAGTGTGTCATCTATACTTTATATAACAATGCTACAGTTGTCCAAAGTATATATACATAATGTAAAACTGTACTGTGCAGTCTCCAAAGATTTCAGTTGTCATTAAAAACCTGATTTGAAATCTGTTTGAATATAAGTATCTTAATGAGCTTAAAGCACTTGCCAAGACAAAACAAAAAAAAATTAAATTTCCTTAACAAAAAAGTTAACAAAACTCCTCCACCATCCTTTCTGATGGAAATCAATTATTACACAACTGTATTTGGGTTCACAATTATGACAAGCTAACTATACATAGAAAATATCTATTATAAAATATTCACCAAATAACAAAGATATATGTAAGTATGTAAGGCAAAAGCCACACTATATGGCCAGAAGTATGTGGACACCTGGCAACCAACATCTCATCCAAACTTTTGGGCATGAATATGGAGTTGGTCCACCCTTTTCTGCTATACCAACATCCACTCTTCTGGGAAGGCTTTATACTAGATATTGGAGCATTGCTGCAGGGATCTGCTTCTATTCAGCCAGAAGAGCATTAGTGGTGTCAGGCACAGATTGGGTGTTTAGGCCTGGCTAGCAGTTGGCTTTCCAATTGATCCCAAAGATGTTGGATGATGTTCAGGTCAGCTCTCTCTCTGTGCAGGCCAGTCAAGTTCTTCCTCAATTTTCCTGATAAAACCATTTACATACTTTATGAACCATTCTATGTGCCTGGGGGCATTGTAACGCTAAAACAGGAAAGGTCCTTCCCCAAACTACTGGGGAAGCACAGAATAATCTAGAATGTGATTGTATGCTGTGGCATTAAGATTTGCCTTCACTAGTACTGAGGGGCTTAGCCCAAACTAAGAAAAACAGCCCCAGACCAAGAGGTGTCCATTTACTTTTGATCATATAGTGTACATTCTGATCGCGTATGTGTTTATGTGTGTGTGTTTCAATAAAACATCCAGCTACTAAAAATATTTAATAACATTTTACAATTGCTTGAACAAACTTGTGCTAATTAACACTTATTTCAAATAGCCTATGACAAATATATCAATATAATCCTTATGTTAAATACTACCAATTTACTTCCTAATTAAAGTAACAAAACTACAGGCAGTTTCAGCAAGAACTTCCTGATTAAAGTTCCAGTTAAATGATAACATAATTAATGATCAAACCTGAGGGTAAACACACAAAAAAAAAAAAACCAACAAAAAACAAACACCTGGGAACCATCCAACCCAATGTGATTACGTTGGATGCTTTTCAAAAGCTGTCCTTTCAAATTATATTTCAAATCACTTGATTATGTGATTACATAGTCGGAAATCAGCAATGATCACAAGGAGAGAGGCCATGTTTAATGATTTCAGAAGATCGATTCAGCTTTAGGCCAGGCAAGAAAACACATACCCGTAAACCAGCCCTGCGCTGGTTTGACAACGCATTTGTAAAGAATCGAGCTCGTGACCCCACCTGGTAAAAAACAAAACACAATAACATACAGACATTCATACATCACCCCAAATATTAAACTCCAGAGATCTCAAACACAGGACCCGCACCATTGCTTTATATGGAGATTTTGTGTCTTGCTGCATTGCTTGAAGGGGAGAGTTTAAAATATTTGAACCCTGAAAATAGCTGAAAGACACAGTCATTTAGATAAAGGATACATAGAAAGCGTGTGCCACTTACACCATGTTCAAACCTGAAAGGTGATGTCAAGGCAAGCAGGTTCGATTCAAAGGCTGTTAAGCATTACATTTGTTGTGACAATGGCAGTTTTCCGGACAATTCCACATAGATTTATTTCCAGGGAATGTGTGTGTGTTTGTGTGTGTGTGGGAGGGGGTAGGGGGAAGGGGGCGGTGGTGGAGTTTCACTCTTGAAGCTTCTCCAAGGTCAATTTTTGAGGAAGGAACAGAGCCCAGAAAGCACGGAGTCTCTCCTCCTAAGCCTGCTCGCGCACACAAACGCCGACGTCACGCACCTACTTTTTAAAAGAAAACACTTTTAAAACGCTGGCTTCCCTCAGCCACTCCGTACACAGCTGAACTGGACTTTCACCTCCGGAGTGACTGCTGTTATCAGGCATGGAGCAAACGGCAACGCGCACAAACAAACACACGCACAGACGTGCAGGTGCACCAAGTGATGATTTTAAACTCAAAGACTCCTGGAAGCCTATAACTGCTCCTCACAGGGCAACACATTGCTCCAACTAATTAGGCAACACACACACACACACACCCAAACTCACATGTAGAGTGACCTACTTTTTTCTTAGCGAGCCATCTCTCTCAACAGACCATTGGGTATAGTTAAAATGGACAAGCAATTTCAGACAGACCAGTCTAGGGGCTTTCCTTCACTAGCACTAGCTTTCATCGCAGTATAAATAACAGTTATGATTTCTTTACACGTCAAGACCACGCCATAGGGCCCAGCTGCATGTCTGTGTGATTTCAGCTGTGGGCCACATCTGAGCAGGGCCGAGCCGTAGCCGCACACAAATCAACCCGGCCCATGGTTACATTTAAAAATCAAATTCAAACTGCCGCTTCGAAGGGTCACGCTCAGTTCAGAGCAAAGCTCACAGATGCTAGATGCAGCCCACAGTCTGGTCTTACTGCATCATAGAAATCAAAATATCTTCACTGCAGCTTTCATTACTATTATTTCATTTCTGTGGTTCTCAATGATGACTTTATCAGGCTGATAAGTGACATGAAGCCACGGAGAAGCTTCAGCCAACTAGCAGTGATGCCTGCATCAGAACCATGGGCCATGCCGCTAACGTCTGAAAATGACTGCATACGTGTGAATCCGACTGTGACTCATCTGAGAATGTGCTGACAAGTGCCTGACCGCACACAGAATCTGAGGGCCCTCAAATGGTACCTCTCCCCTCGGGAAATCACGGTCCAACCGCGGTCACACCCAGGTCAGTCCATGTGTTGCCAGTCCCCTGCACCACCTCCAAGTCGCAAAAACCAAGCATCTCGAAAAAGATTAACTGCATGTTCCTTAGAATTCACAACTCCCTTTTCTTAACATTTTGACTACATATTCATGCTACTGCTGCTACTTAGCAAGTGGCCACAGTCCCAACAGACAGTATTTATAGGTCCTCCCAGGAAGGACTGGCCCATGACAGTACCCTACCTCAATGAGAAGTCGAACTTACACATTTTATTAAAAGCCTTCAATTAATAAGAAATAAAAATCATAATGAGAAAGAATAATAATAACAATTGTAATCAACGAGTTCAGAAAGTAATTGGCGAAGAAAATGGTGCCCTGACGCATCTCTGACTCACCAAACCATCGTGAGATTCGACGGTTGAGTCCGATCAGGAAGCGGGGCTCGTCCCAAGAGCTTCTGGCCGTGGCTATCTCCACAGCGTCCAGGGAGACCCCCCAGCCGCGCTCCTTGTTCCTAGCGAGCAGACTCATATTCCCTCACTCCCGACTACATGCAGCGTCCGTGTGTATATGTGCGTCTCTCTCTGTGTGCGAGAAGATGGACGCTGCGGTCTCCAGGCTGACTCATCAGTGTTTCTCCAGACTCTCCTCATAGCCCCTGAGCTAGAAACAGTAACTCCCACTCCCGCAGGTACGGCGGTGACTGAGCTACCTGCGCTCGCGCTCACGCTCACTCGCAGGGACACGCCCCTGTGAGTCCAGGAGGGGGCCGGGCTGCAGAGTGCTGAGAGACCCGGAGAGGAGGGGCCGGAGCGGGTGAGTCAGGGAGCGGGCGGGGGGGCGGGGGGGGAGGTTGGCGGAGGGAAGGGAAGTTTTGCTTCTCCTGCTCGCGAGCACAGGAATGCGTTTAGGGAAGTTGGGAAACATTATCCAGCTCGGGGCTCCGGCTTCACGTCGACTCGCCTGTCGGGGGCACGGGTGACCTCCAGCGGCAGAGCCGCCGGCTCTGAGGACAACGGCAGCCTCTGTCTGAGCCCAGAAGCGTACGGCGGCCTCCCAGCCTGGCTACGCACGTAGCCTGAATGTACGCTACACTCTGAACCTGCAGCGAAGCACCTATCATCACCACACATGAGCATGCATACGCAACAAGGCTTAGACTATACAACACAGCCCAGAAAGTTTCTATTACAACAGTCTTCGGTGCGACAACCAAACAAAAAACCTCAACACCAAGCCTAAATAGTGCAGCTTTCTAAAGGTACAGCACAAGAAAAATGCCATATTTGGAGCTCAGTGATTTCATGCTCAAATTAAGGATAATATACATTTTATTATTCATTGTTGTTCCTAAAAGAGAGGATCTAGACTGTGTACTACACTAATGTGTTTTTATCAATCTAGATTTTTAAACATACAAACAAATTAAGCTCATTTGTTAGCATTACAAGCACATTTTCCCTCTGCAGGATTTTAATCTACAATCCTCTCTTCAAAAAAGTCAAGTCTCCTAACCAACACAACTTTCCCTTCAATAAAGCAATAGAGATTAAAATGGCAAGGCCCTCTCAAAATGTTCATACTGAATTTGATGAGATGAAATAAGAACAAGGCTGCTACTAAGAACCATACGTTTCTTCTACTCATAAGGGGATCAGAACGAGCAGTCTCAGATGGGCAGGAAGATACACCGCCTGCGGGGTAGAGTTTTATTAAACGCTTTCAAAGTGTCATGGAAAAATTCACCTGGCTGGGCCGTGACAGAGAGGCAAATCAGACAGCAGACAAAAACTCCTCGGTACCTGAGGCCCCAGAGGCATCGACTCACTCACTGGCTGAAATCCACTGTCAATCATCCAACGGACGGCCAAACCGCACCAAGCCCTGCAGCACGCAGGTACCGCAGATGGGTGGAGTCAGAGCTGACTGTCAGGGAGGCTAGATCGTTTCAGGCGAACTATGAATCAGTCAGCAGCCTCATTGTTTAATATGACATTAAATGTAATTAACTTTTCCATTATGTCATGAAACCTGCCATTTCGCTTTTCCTAAAGCCCATGCATTATGTATTGTCCTAAGCATATTATTAATCAACACGACAGAACCATATGCCATCACAACATTTAGATATTGGGGCTCTTTGAAGTAACTCGAGAATATAATTCAAATATATGATTCGTAATAAATCAGTGATAAATTTGATTCAACAGTTAAGCATTAACACACAGTGCAATCCTGTTTCCTATGGCTCAGAGTGAATACACACCCGGTCACTGTTACTGCCACGACTCATGCATGGGTGATTCAAGTGGGCACAGTCATCCAGTGCGGGAGGGTATTTTATGTAATGTACATGCTCACAGTGTGCCTAGATAAGCATTCTGTGTCCTGACCCCATGCTGCAAACTTGAGCTTTCATATTATTTTAAAGACTCTGAGAGAGAAAACCCAGAAGAGTGTTTGAAAGAGACCATATCCAGGGACCATAACCTTATTCTGTGGTGTACGACATCAGAAGGCGTCGGCACGTTGCCATGGAGGCCAGCGGCTTAAAGCCCATGATGTCATTCATGACCTATGATTGGGCTTTGAACAGACCCGAGGTGCTGGGCAGGGGAAATGTCAGAGGCTCCGTGCGGGCAGGGAGAGAAGGTCAGCGCCGGCCTTCCCTGGCATTTAGGCTCCAAAGTCTCTGCAGATGCTTTTTCAATGTTACTGAGCCAACAGGCTAGATCAGTGGTCAGTAACAGACATACAGGACAGAGGTCAAAGGATAAAGGGCAAAGGTCATACAGGGTGCTAAGTCCGGCTAAGGATGCTTCTTAGCAACAACAGTGGAGACAGTCAAACATTTTAAACCAGAGTCATAGTAAAATAGTTACCCAGTCACAGCAAAATAAATCTCACTTTTGGTTGTGGTTGTCAAGTTAAATAATAATAGAATGTTCCTTAAATTTAATTAACATAATGGGTGGTAACTGCTGTAAAATACACTATACAAATAAATAAATACGCTATGCAAATAAAATTTGATTGATAAAATTTGATTGGTTGATTGTATTAAAACTGGAAGTAAGAAACTGGACTGGCTCATTTTAGTCCAGTTCATAATCATGCTCATTTACATTACTTCACTGTAACAAACAGCGTGTGCTACATCACAACTTTATATGTAGTAATATAATACATTACTCTTTCAAAAGTATGATATTAATACATCTTGATGTTACAAAAATCTTAAAAGCTAGGATCAGAGTTAAGGAGCCATGAAGAAAATAATACATTTTTTCAGAAAAGTCAGAACTGCGGTGAGGGTACACGTCCAAAATATACAGACTGTTTCTGAAGAGTGAAGACAGAAACAGCGATGGAGGAGGGTTGCTTACACAACATGTTAAGGTACCCAAGACTACCGTAGAGCGTCATCATTCAGCAGTACAAAGAGGCACTTCACTGATGCTGTACGTGGAATAATGGCAGAGATTATCGATTGCTTGCACCTGGTATGCACTTCCTGTCGCTTGTGCCTGATAAGAACTTCCCATTTGATGGTAGAGCTGATGGAAGAGTTTGTCAGAACTCAGAAAATCTGGAGGAGGATTTTATTGTGCTTTTAAGTGCATAATTTTTATTCTTTCAAGCTTTAAAATCATATTATGAGCAAGTTTAGACAGATTTGCTCCTAAGGTAAAAACCTTTGTTACCATTAGGGAACAGTGAGAGAATTTTCCATTTTTCCTCCGTCAAGTGGTTAGCTAATTTGGCCCACCTTCTTACTGGTGGGAGGTTTTTTGTGGTTTTTCGCCCTCTCATGCGCAAACCTAACTGCCATTAGATAGTTCACCTCCTTAATAACTAGCTAACTATAATTCACTAAAACATTAACATCCGTTTTTGGGGGGATTCTAAAAGGGTGAATAACTTCTGAAGTTAGCCATTTGGGATGCTATCCTTGCCTTTCATTTCAAGTCTAATGCCCGGTTCAAATGAAGAAAGCCAAGTCCTGCATGCTCAAAGGCTCATGAACCCATGCATTGTAGACCTTACTGCAATATACGCCGCCTTGCTGCTTCATACTGCATATCTGGTGGATCGCTGTGCTAATTTCTTATAGCAAGCTAATGCTACATTATAGGCTATGCATACATCGTGAATTGCTGAGTTAAGCTGCTGCTAGCCTAGCCCTGCTAACTCCCGTATTTATGCCTTTCAGAATGTTTTTTATGTTCCCATCACCACCCCAGCACCCACCTGCAGGTTCTGCATCGCATTCCTATGGGTAGTGGTCACTACCTGTTACCATTTTGTATGGCTTATAAACAGGGACTGATAAGAGGCAGAGCTTTGATGTCAAAGTTGCATTCAGTTTAAACATCAATAAATACCGTTCAATTCGATCTGTGAGTTGTCTGACTGAAATATAGTTGTATATTGCTCAGTTCCAAGCACTCTCTCTGGTGCTTCGTGATGTTCAGCGATGTTAAATTTCACCACCTGCCTGGAATGGCTGGATTTATCATACACAGAAAATATATGCCTAGAGACTGCTCATAGTCTGGGAGGATACTGCTTCTGACAGAAGCAGCTTATCCACAATGCATGTGATACCATACAGGGACCATTTCACATTCCTTGTAAGGGAAAAACATAAATATTTTTATAACACAGCTTGATTTAGACAGAAACGCAAGGCAAGCTGACCCTACTTAGATTAATTTATCACACACGCTATGTCAAATGGTGTGTGCATGTGTGTGTGTGTGCCTGTGTGTGAGAGTGAGTGATGGGTGGATGACCTATTTGCTGGGTTCTTCCACATTTGGTCATTCAGCTCCAGCATGCTAAAGTATGAAGCAAATATCTTGCTATCTTAAGTTATGGTGGAGTGGAAAACTAAGAGCAGATAAAAGGACTGAACTATGAAACTGGATACTCCTCAATTATAGCAGTAAGAATTTAATTTAGGTAAGAGAGAGAGAGAACATTTACTTATTTTAATAAAATTGCTGCTTTTAATCTGTGTGCCTGTCTGTTTTCTTTGTACTTTAAACCAGATAAAATACACATTCACATAGAGTTTACAGAGTATTTGGTCATTTACAGAACGGCTGTTCAGCACACAAAGAGAACATTCTAGAACCACAGAAATGGGAGGGCATGTTGTTTATGCTGCATCTCTGCGTCCCCTTGCAATACAATGGAGCTCTGTTCTAAAATCACAAGGGTTCTCAACATTTTGCGCTCCACAAAAAACAGCAAAGCTTTCTGATTTGAAGGGTCATAAACGGTAAATAAATCAAAACTGCTTGCTCAAGCGCATACCAAAACCCATCCAAAACATGCCTACAAAACTCATCAGCCACGTGTGCACACACACATGCGCGTGTATCTCACATACACACACGCACACATACGCACACACACACACACACACACACACACACACACTCGTCTTTCAACCCACACAAAGGCGGCAGCTCCAGAATAAACAAACGATTATTAACCCGGACATGCTCTGTGGTCTGTGTGGTATTGAAATTCCTCCATTCCTCTATTGCACTGCACAAAGACCCTCTTACCCTTTAACTAGAAGCCTCTCACAATGGACGAGGACCCCCACCTCAATAAAATGGTTAACATTTAACAACTTTACCCAACACCTGCCTCAGGATGGAATACATCTGCTATTTAAGAAACGAGTACACGGCAGTATGTCTTAATCATGTCATTGTATTATGGATCTACTATTTAAAAAGCAAATTTAAGATGCATTACAATATAAATATTTAATCCCACACACAATTACATAAATATTTAACTGCAATTATCAAAAAATTACAAATGACGTGTAATCCAAAGACTTGTTTATTTAAAAGTGTACTTCAAAATGTGTAATTTATGAAATATGAAAGAAAAAATATTTTTTAAAGGGGAAATACATCTTCCATTCTGCAGTGGAAACCTAGGGCGTTTTAACTCACTCCACTTTGGGAACTCTTTCTTTGAACTACTGTACATAAAATATGGGAATGGAGAAAGGAATACGCAGAGGGAAAATACTGAACGTCACACAAAAGGCATTCTTTGACATATTTCCTTTCGCACGTTAAAGCTGTCGGAGGGCGTACTGCGGGGGACTGCCTCAGATTACCTCCCCGCACCTCGGGGAATCCGAACGTATGCCATTAATCCTAGGGCTGTGGGAAGAATAGCTGGGATTCCAGATGGAGTCATTCCAGACTCCTCACATCCAATTCTCTGAATTCCTGTTCAGTGTCTGCGATGCCCCCAGCAAAGATATCAGCAAAAAGATAACAATGAAAAATCCTATCAGCAAGACCCCCACTCCTCCTCTCCCGTCCCTCACTCCTTAAAATGGCTGCTTATCAGTTACATACCTTGTCAGGTCAGGGAAGGCTTCCTATCCACCACAGGTGTAGCTGCATGGTGTTCCACTGCTAAATAGTTTGTCTTTGTAGTGCTTACAGAATTACTACTCGAGTCATTTGTAAAATATTAAATGTCATTATTAAATATATTCAAAAATATATAATTAGATAAGACTAGCAACAGCTGAGGTGTGCTCTCTCCCCAAATTAAAAGGTTACCATTATTATTTATTTTAATTTGTATGGTTTGTCCCTGGGTTGTCCAAACCACATAATTAGGTTGTTTATCTTGCAAAATAATTATTTATGTATCCATTTGAACGTGGTATTCTCTACTGAGGCATTGCTCTGCAGTTTCTGTCAAAGAAGTAAAAAATGCCAGTTGATGTAGCTATGTACATATTCAACACACGTGACCTTTAACCAGAGGGGGCCCTACTTGAATCTCAATCTGGGCGATGCCAATGTAATCACAAACCGGGTGCTTAACCAGAATTAATTTGGTAAATGCCCAGCCGTACCCAAAATTAAATGAAAGCAGCATTAGAAAGCAAGGTACAGTAAGTTAAATAAAAGGGTTCAGATACAAAATGATCTGATCCTCATTCAATATTATTTCAGTTTGAAGAGACAGGAGATTAAACATTCCAGTAGTTCCCTATGGTGTGTTTAATAGTGCATTGTGTTCCATTGGTCATAGAACTATTATTCCTTCTTTCTAGACATTTCTCATGGGTTGGCAAGAACTGTATAATACCATCTGTATTTCAGAAACCCCCACAAAATGAAGTAGTATGAAATCAAAAGTAACAGTTTCTTGGAGACAGGCAGCAGGAAACTATGTTTTCGACTAAATTAAATTACTGAAACTCACTACAGGCCTCTGGAATCTCAACAAGGCCGAAAGATGATATAAATATATATATATATATATATATATATATATATATATAGGGAGGGAGAGAGAGAGTGTGTGAGAGAGAGGGCCTGTTCTTTTGGATCAGCACTTTGTAGACTGCACAATGACTTTCACAGTGCATGGGTAGGACAGAACACCAGGACATCACTATTTCATTATCACAGAACAATTATTACAATGCGCAATTATTCCAATAACACTGGGAGTTCTGAAAGGAGAAATGATTCAGATTTGAAGCAGTGAACTATATCAAAGTACTCATCTGACAACGCTCCCCAATTACACTGGCCTCATTACAAAACTCAACTGGTTTTAATAAAGGACCTTTAGCTACTGATGAGCGTAACAGAATCACTATAGAAAAAAATACGCCCTACCCAGATCAGGGCAATTTAATTACACAAATGGATCTCAAAGAGTGTGTGCGTGTGCGTCTCTGTACTATAACAGGGCAACTGAGGACACCCCCATTCTTCGCCATATTTCCCACACCAATTAGACAGACCAACATGGGTCTCTCAAATACACATAATCTGTATGCCTCCCTAAAAAGCTCCATGAGCTGAGGCTCCCTGAGGCCATTTCAATAAATCCCTGTCTCCACTTCCATCATTTATTTCCAGAAAAAACAACATGCTGAGAGTCAACACGTATATTAATATTGTTTTATTCACTCTTTGTGGTGCAAGAATGTCTTACAATAATACTGTTCCCTGATTTATAGGCGCGTGTCTGTAAATGTTTCCACAACTAATGATAAGGCTAGCCAGTGCTACTGGCAACTTCGATATATCAATGCATGTAATAGCTTATAGTTTCGAAAACCAAAGACCAAGTTTTCGCTGTCCCAGAAAAGAAAATGGAATTGGCTAAAATCAGTATGAAAAATCAGACTGGGTGAGATATGTAGCGGCAGGTTGTTGGGTTGACTCTCATGCCATATGTGAGTCCCCCATGTGGGCAGGGGTTCGACCCCCAACACTTTCCACTTTCTCAGCTGTGGTCCCTTCATTCTCTGTTACCCTCTCTGCTCTCATCATGTCCGAATAAAGCAATACAATACCATCCTGCTCTTTGAAATAACAGACCCATTTCACAAAAGTCTGTACCATTTCATATGGACTAATTTCTTTTCTAACAAAGCCAGTGGGTAAGACCGAAAATATAATGGAGACCGAGGTTGGTTTTCAACCCAAAATAGTTTAATTACAGCTAATACTAGTTCATGTGAAATGCATTAACTGCCACATTAGATTAAGTTAAATGAAAAGGAATGAGCTTCTTTATGAGCGTTCCTTCAAAATTATATGAAATCATGCTTATTAATGCAAAACTATGTAAAAGGTTATTGTTATCCAATTAAGGTGCGGTATGTTCTTTGTCTTATTCAATTTGTGACTTGATGGCTGTAATTGTTATTTGTGAGGCAAGTGCTACATAATCCCAGTGCTCGTGCCAACGTCAAGCAATTGTGTGCCTAAAACACAAGTGACAAAGTGAGGATTATATTCTATAATCCTCCGTGGCTGCTCGTAATCCCCCGCCTCAAATGAATCAAAGCCAGGCTTGAGTGGCCTCTTATCGTTGGGGTAAATCAAAACATTCGCAGGTATTGTGCTCACAACAAGGACTTCTGCTCGCAAGAGAGGGAAATAATGCCTTATCGTCCACAGGGCACAGGGCATTTCCGATTGCCAACGCACAGGCAGAGAGCGACACAAGACTTGTGCGAGATGCCCCTTTGTCGCATTGCTTTCCGCTCTTAGAACAGCACCCATAGTATCAACAGTTTGGCTTCATGATCTTCATGGTCTGCTTATCTCCCCCCCACGCAAAAAAACGGAAAGGTCAAACAAATGACCAACGAAGCGTAAACTGAGGCAAGGCTTGCCTCCGCGGATAGGCCAAACGAGTAGCCTGTGCATACATTTCGCCCGCGGTCCACCTATGCAGTTCTCCCTCTCTCAGTCTGCGCAGCAAAAGCAGGAGGTTGTGTCAGTGGGCGCACAGCACATGTCCTCTGTACCTCTAAGAGGGGAAATAATGGGATGAGCCGTGTTGAAATAATTCCTCGGGCTCAAGGGAGCAGTCATGTGTGGGAACACGACTTGAGGGACTGGAAGCCTTTTAAGGTTCTGTGTTCTTTGCCCGTGTAAGCCACCAGCCCCAGAACCATGCTCCCAGTCGGGAGATTAACCAAATCCCGCCCGGTTGGTGACATCATCAGACAGGCTCCTCCCATCCCACCGCAAGGCCAGTGGGACATGGGCCAACTGGTGGTAATCAGTGCTGCTATTTCTGTGGCAGGGTGGCCTTGGTTTGCAAAACAAGAAAAAGACCAAAATGGTCGCAGCCATTTGTACTCACCACACACAACCATGTTAGGGTTGCACAGAAAGGAGTTACAGGAAGCTGCAGTTACCCTTGCAATCGACAGTTAAAATGATACTGGTTTGGGAAAAAAAATTTTTTTAATTGACCAGAAGACTGCAGAATACCATTTATAAAAGCAGTTACATGTTAAGTCCCCCAGCCCAGGTAATACAAATATCTGTGGTAAAGCAATGAGAACAATCCATCAGCTACTTCCCCCATTTCAATGGAAGGAAGTGGCTGATATAAAAATACCTAGTCTGGAGAGGATGTCAATCTATCAATGGGTCATTACCCATAATCCATTATTTTATTGCTGACTGCCAAGCAGAGAACAACTGGGTACAATTGTAAGGTCATTACTGCAATAATACCACCAAACCAGCACTTTAAAAAAACATGGTGTTCTGGCCCAGAACTGTTACATATTAAACAGAACTAAACTATCCCTTGGGCGGGTAGTTAGCTTGCGATTTCTGTGATGTAACGGCTAACTTTGTTCTTCCTGCTTAGCGCCACTGACGTTCACAGTGGTCCGCTGGCTGGTGCCTCCACGTCAGGCTAAAGACAGCATGCGGGCAGCAAAGTGTTGATTACAGCATACCACTGCGTGTGGGAGGTGGGCTGCCACAAGACCAGTTCCACACAGACACTGTCATTGTTGTCAAATTTCTCCATCTTTTCCCTTTTTAAAGGGGCTTGGCGAAATAAATGCAACCGCGAAAGCAATTCTCTTCACCGATCAGCAGAAATAGAAACAAAATATCTGTTTACTGTGCAGCCATATGGTGGGTTGGGGAGGGGGGACTGTAACCATCATGGAGCTCACTTTAGCTACAGGAGGCAGAGCCATTGTCTGGCAGATGGAAGGTTGCTGGTTCGATCCCCGGTCTTCTGAATGTGTGGAAGTGTCCTTGAGTGAGACACCTAACCCCCCATTGCTCCCAACGAGCTGGTTTGCACCTTGCATGGCTGCCTTGATCGCCATGAGTATAGGGGTGAATGACAGGCATTCATTGTAAAGCACTCTGTGCAGTTATTGCTGGAAAATGCGCTATATAAATGCAGTCCATTCACCATTTACCACTTGGATATCTTCTGAAGAACTTCAAGGGAGCACAACTTCAGGTGCTTCAGCAGATACAACATCCATCAGCATAAATGGATAATATCATAATGCAAGCTCTGCAATCCCCAGAAAAGGACATTTGCCACACAAACAATTGCCAAGGCAATAAAAAGCAACAATTCCATTGTCTGAACAATGAATATTTCATACAAAGTCCTGGAGGGCACGGTGCAGTTTATACCTTATTGTAGCACGGCAATGTGTGCAGCTGACTCAGATCCCACACTGAACACGTTTTTTTTTTTTCCCCATACTCTTTCCTCACAGGAAAAGTCAAAGACCTTGTCTCCCCCTCTCTATCCTGTACCAGTCCAATTCAAGTTTGCAAACCTTTTATATTAAGGTCAACATGGCTCAGATCCAGTCCTCAAGCTACCATTTCCAGATACCAGAACAATTTTAATGAAATGTCATGATGTTTGGAGGAACAAAAATCATGAAATGACTGTGAGAGACACCCTTTACGTTTGCAGGACGTATATTTGTATAACGAGAAACAATGCTCCATTTAAGTCATTCTCCATTCCATCAGAAATTAGTTTGAACTACTGGGAGGCAAGGCAGCAGGTAATATTTAAAAGGCCTTTACTTACCTTGCAAATGTTTTTTTTTTCTTTTTAAAGGAAAGTATTTTCCAAACAGCCCATTCGATTGCTCAGGGGAAGGTAAGTATTCCCATGCGGTTGTGCTAGCGGAGCTGACGTCTTGTCCTCTCCTCTCCTCTCTCACCTACACCTGTCCCTGGCCATCCAGGCAGCACCCAGGAAACTTCAATCCAATTAGAGCAATGCGAGAGAGAGAGAGAGAGAGAGAGCGGGCAGGGCAGGCCCCGCCCCTAGCCTGCGCTGGCCTGCAGGCAGTAGACAGTGGCTTGAGAGAGAGAGGAGAGAGAGAGAAAGAGAGAAGTAGAGAGAGAGAGAAGAGAGAGAGGAGAGAGAGAGCAGAAGAGAGGAGAAGTGAGAGAGAGGGAGGGGGGCGAGGTCTTTCTTTGGATCAGCGCAGTGCTGACTGTACAATGACTTTCACAGTGCATGGGCAGGACGGAACAGCAGGTCAGTGAACGGGATGGGCTATCTAAATGATTAAGGGGCCAGGGGACCCACAAATTAAATTAAATACAATTCATCCAGAGCAGACACGGTCAGGGTATCTTCCAGACAGCAATACAAGCTCTGCACTGTCCTGGCAACACTGTGCAACTGTCCTGTCCATTCCCCGCTCCAATGGCCAGGTTATCGGGGTCAGATTAAAGAAAACAACTGCAACAGCAACGGACACCACCCCACTTGTCCAACCCATAATAATCTCCTTAGAGTTTCACCTGGAGAGCCCATTTGGCCGAAATGAGTCCGGACGATTTCCATTGCAGATAAAGATTTTTAGACCCCACGACCTCGATCGACGCCCCTTTATGCCCCAATGTTGCAGATGACTGGTCAAAGAATCAACTCCATTGCAAAACACATCAATGTAATCAAGGCTGCAACCAGTGTCCCATAATCTAGCGGTCTGCCAATTTGGCATGTGACCTTTTATCTCTCTGACTCACTGGAAACTGTGCTGTCTCCGTCAAATTGGCACACTGCAAGGACGGGGGACAACCGCACAAAAACTTCATTCACCGAAATCACAGAGGCCCGTCTGAGAAGGGCGGTAGAAGTCTGTGATCCTGAAATAGCCATGGTGTAGACTTAACCTTTAAAGAGACAATTATGCCTGCACCTGCATCTGATTACTGTTATCAAAATTTAATAAATCATAAAGCCAACACTGACTAAGCCCAGAGAGTTTAGGTTCACAAGAGTAACTCAACTATGTTCTTTGTATTTTTAGAGATCACTACGTACTGATACAAGGACTTCTTGTTTTGGCAGGTTTCTGCTGAAAAGGATGCCAACCTGACCCATCAAATTAAAGCTGGATCTCCTCCGACTTTCCCTTACAGTTGTTTGTAGTAGTTTGCAATGCAAACAAGGGACAACCTGCACACCCTATCTGTCTTCCTTTACCTCATTGTATAATCTGCATAATCCACTTATCTGTATTATACCCTACACGTGTGCAAGCAGCAGCCTACAGAGCATGCGGTGATGCACATGGGACCAACGTCATGGAGACAAACTGTCAAAACATAGGCATCTCAGGGGCTCAGGCATGCTAGGTGTGAGACCCTAGGGAGGGGGTAAGTTTTCCTAACACTCCCATCCTATTATGTTGAATGCAGGGAATCTGAAGCCAGTGAACACTTTTCTCCCTCAGCATAACATAGCAATGCACAACACTCTCTACAGCAAGTGCATATATATATGGAGGCCATAAAAGCACATGGCACTGGGGATTTGAGAGGCTTTTAATTTGAAATGTGAGCTATTGAAACAGATAGAGGCCTCCTTAGACTGTGAGGGGTGGGGCTATGTTTTGTCACGCCAATTTATGACAGCAGCTTTAATGGACGCCTTTGGGGGTTGCACGTTCAGCCATTTTAGAGAACGCAAATTTACAACGCACATGAACTCATAAGACCCTGTGAAACAGGGCTCTGGGGCCTAATTTGACGCTGGGTAATGGCTTGTGTTCTTAAGCATGTGTTCTTTCCCTGTGGTTTATGTAGACACAGTTTAGGATTAAATGACTTGTTAAAATATCAAGGTGACAAATAAACTCTCCTAAGAAGAGCCTAGAAGTGAACTGGGGGATATGGAGAATACTCTAGTTTTGTGACATAATTACATTTGCTGTATAATAACTAATTAAATAGAAGTTCAATTTAAAGAGGTTTTGTGAGATAAGGTCAAAAAACAGCATAGGGGTTCCTGAAAGGAACGTCCTGTGGGGGCACTTGATGGTACTGTAGTGGCAGAGTATGGATTACAATAGATCAAATCAAAAAATGGCGGACTTGGCTACCCTGGCTCGGGTACACATTACATTACCCTGTAGCCATTATGGCCATTAATTTACTCCCCAGCCTTGTTACTCAGACTGGTGGCTGTGGTTGACAGGTGTTAACTGTATCAGCTATGTAGACCTCTGGTGTAAGCGGCAGCTGGAGCATCAGCCCTAGAACATGGGCCAAAAGATACAGATTAGCCATTCCAAATGGGTATATACAAATTGATATGCTTTTTTGCATTTTTGGCATTTACCTTATCCAGAACAACTCACAAAGATTACATTCTTTATCATGAAATGCACTTGTACAGCTGAATATTTACAAAAGAAAGTCAAGTAAAGTACCTTGTTCAAGGATACAACAGCAGTGCCCAACCCCACATCCTTGAATTTGTAATGCCAGTTCTCTAACAATTTTAAAGTAGAAAGATCTCTCTGGATTTTCCTACCTCGTGGGCAGTAAAACTTTTCTACATGATTATGGGTGTCCTAATTAAGCTCTTGTCTGCTTCTTTCTTTCCTGACACCACTTAGACCATCCAAACATGGACACAACTCCTTGCGCAAAAGTGCTTAGGGTACGTGTTGATCTCCAGAATTAAAAAGAGTTGTCCGTCACCTGCCGTGACTGTGTGGAATATTACTGAGCCACATGGCCCAAAGACCCCCACCCTGGCACTGCCCTGTGCCCTGCGTATCTGCTCTTCCTCTGTGTACAGCCTGTGATGATGTCATTGCTAAGTGCATCACAGTAAATGATAACTGACCGATCAATTGACTGAAATACATGATTAAGAGCGTCTGTCATTTGTATGCTACACTGAAACACTACAGTGCCTCTTTTCCAAACACATGGAATTTGACAAATGGACTTGGGGTCTTGGCAAGGAAATGAATTTGACTTTCCAAATATATGAAAATATCCTAAAACACTGTTCTCAGGTTGCCTGAATTGTTCTCTGTTTTGCACACTCTAACACAATCAAAGACCCATTCTACACAAACAGAAGTAATTACATGAACAGATTTTCACCTTTTCCATAGTGTGAGTATAAAAAAAAGACTCAATCATCAGAACTGGGATTACCTGTCCATCAGTGTTAAGGGCCGCCCACACGCGAGCATATTTTTTTTACGGAGGATCCTTTGGATCCTGGAAGGAAGCAAACCCTGCTCTCCCCACAGGAAGGACCGCAAAGAGCTGGAAAACCCCAAACCCCGCCATCTTGATTGGCACATCTGCGCACCGTCACTCACTGGCAGCAAAAATCCCCCCAAAGGGCCTAAAATGAGCATTAATCAGTAAGGCTATCCTTTCAACACACCGGGGCTGCCAGAGCTCTTACCCGATTATGGCCGATGACAAATGACTTTCGGTTCACTGTGTTGATTTAAGTGACCTTCATGATTGCTAACTAAGTCTAGCCTAATTGGCCTTGAGCCAAATTGAATCCAATGCTCCTGGGGTTTAAAGCACTAGAGCAGGATAGCGATGCTCTGCATCTTATGGGAACTAATGTTTCAATTGATGGTATGCATTGGATCAGGCCCTTCATCATATTTGGTGCCAGTTTTTTGGAGTGACAGATCTTATTTATCACACAAATTCTTTTAAAAATGAAGTACCATCTTGGCTAGTGAAAACGCTATGGCAACAGTAACAATGAACAAAACCATTTCTATTCTAAGATGCAGACGACTCATGCCCACAAAAACATTTCCTAGCCTCCCGCTCAGCTCTCATGTTATTCTGCATTGTCCTCAGAAATCCAAACAACCCCCCCCCCCAGTCCTTCAGCCTCAAATACACGTGCTATGCCTGTGTCGTGATACCTGCGAGGACAAGGCAAACTGCATCAACTGCAATAATGGGCCTGCAAAGGACGAAGGGCCCCCAAGCTCATTACGCTTTTAATCAGCCTTACAATTATTGTAAGGCAGGAGCTTTGTGTCATCTTCACACGCAGTGAAAATCCAGCAGAAAGTCCTACTTCAGCATCCTCCCTCCTCAAAACTTGGTCTGGAAACATCTTTAAATATCACATGAACTTTACAGAAGGGGCTTTTGACCTTATCAGACCCAGGGTAATATTTTTTTTACTTTTTTTATTTTTTATATGTTTTATATTTTGAAATATTTCCCCAATCTATATATATTCATTGCATATCAAGTCTGGTCAGAGACCCCCTACAGTACCTTCAAGGACCCCCAAGGACCCAAGCCACTGTTGAAAACCCAGGCTTCATGGTGTACAGTAACTAGCTAACAAGCAGGCTATCAATGGCTATGATAAACAGGCTTATGTAGCACTATTTATCATTGCTTTCAATTACTTTGCAACAAGTAATTTGTTATGTTGGAGGCTGTTATGTTAAATTAATATATTAAAATTAAATAAATGTAACATTAGGAATGCTAGAATAGTTCAATAGTGCATAGAAAAAAACAGGCAGTTTATGTAGTTTATGCTTGGGTACCAGTATGAAAATGTATCGAAAGTACCCGTAATAAAAAATACCTAATGATGCCTAGTCCTGAAACCATACCAATTTCGACTGAGGAAAGACCATGTCTGAACCTGGCATTGGTGAGAGGACACAGGTTTATCACAAAGAAAGTACGTGTTTCACCAGAGGTTGCGTACACATCCCATCTCCCTCCATGTTGTGATAAAACATACAGATGAAATGGAAACCAGTGACTGCTCCCTCCTGGAATGCAAGTCCAGGCTCTTCTCGCGCCTCAGTGTGAAAGCACCATGAGTGCAGTGTTACATCATAAACACCGAAAATTCCATGGGTGCAAATGGAAATAAAAAATATAGAGAGGGAAAACAATCTCAGTCAATAAATCGATTAATAAGAAACCAGGGAACTGGACCTCCTGAAACAAGCCATGAGAGATCTTGCCGAACTTCTGAGGTCACAATCCTTTCCCTGAGAGCAAAAAATAAATAAAATTAATTTGTAAGTCATAAAAATATAAATTACCCTCCTCCTTAAAATTGCTTACGAGCAATGGCTGGGTCCCATAATAGCTGGCTCAGCTGTTAGCCTCAGCTGTGCTGCCTGTCTACTATTAATCTGCAGCAGCAGGGCACCTCCAGCCTTGCCCTACCAGTGTGGGCTTAGGTCAACCAGGGAGGAGAAGAAAAGGGGAACACAACAATAAAAAACAAAAACAGAGATGTGAACCTCCTCAGATAGTTATTTCATTTCCTTGGCAGCAGCAAATAACGCGTCAGTCATATGCCCATATCTGTTGTAGAATTTCTGTTCTGCGTTATCTGTTATGACCCATGCTGCACACTATTGTTACCAGAGAGAAAAAAAGAGGAACTGGAAAATGTGAACACTGAGGTGGGCTGGGCTTGGGTATTAACAGACACGTTTCAAGTGTCATCCTTTTCACCTTAGCATTCAATCAAACCCCATTAATGACAATGCCTTTTTTGTCTTCTGAGTAGACTTTGGGTTTACCTGTTTATCACTTCATCTAAACCAAAAGACAAAGACAAGAGTATTCAAAAACAGTTCAAAGGATGACGTATAGTCACACTGTAGAGGGACCATATGAATCAAATTCATTTTATTTTTTATGTGCAAATATATGTAATTATTGTCAGGAGCTTTGAGCAGTGCATGGATAATGATCCCAATTACAAGCCCACAGACACACAGATTGTGGGTTCCCTCATCTTCAGGCAAGCAGCCATGTTCTTTCACAATAGATTAAGAATTGAGACTTGAGCTTAAACTGCTTCCTGAACACAATGCAAAAGCTATGAATTCCAGCGCCTGATTTTACCAAACCATCCATCATTTGGAAAATGTGAACTTAAAGGGTAGTCCTTTGCAGTGCATTGACTTCTGAAATATCTCCCCTTTACGATTCTGGCACAAGAACTGGTGAAAAGCACATCAGTAAGTACATCGATATGACATTAAGAGAGGATTTTTTTCAATGTGACATTAAGTGAGGCTTTTTTTCAATCTGACATTAAGTGAGAAAAAAAAGAAAAAATGTGTTTGTTTTTTTCCAATGTGACATTAAGAGAGAGTTTTTAAAAAAAGGTGTTATATAAGGGTGCGCTGTATTGTATTATGAAAAAATTATGAAACACAAGACAAAAAAGCACATAAAGTCTAACTTCAATGGTGTGGTGTTAGAACGTTTGATGTGACAGCTATTTGTTTTGGGTAGATTTTCCTGTGTGCAGACAGTGTTCTCTCTTTTTGGGGGATATGAATGTTGATCCCCTCTCTGGATGTACCTTACAGCGAATCTGGTACCAGGGGGAGGAGGGTCTCTGTGAGGAGGAGGAGGCTTGTCTTACCTTCACCCATTGGGACGTCATAGGCCTCACTGTGGGACCTCTCTGGCATGGTACTGGGCCCCCCAAAAACTGTGGAGACACAACCCGAGGGAGAGGAGGGGTGAGGACCGGGAGGAGAAGATGGCCGTGCAGTGCCGTCAAGAGCCTCTGAAGACGACTACCGCTCAGCTCCCCGACAGCTGCTGCCACCTAACCGTATACCAGTCCCATCATGTCTTGCACAGGATGTGGCCTGACTGCCACAGGCTTGGCAGGAAGCACCACACGTTGTTCCGACTGACTCATTAAGAGTGGGGAAAGTCCAAGGGCACAGCTCTGTTTTTTTTTTTTTTTTTCTAAAACAAATTTATAAAATTAAGTTTGTCAGTCTTCATTGTTCTGACCAGGAATAAAGAAACAGAATGTAACACTGGTCTAGACACTGCTGGAAGTTTTTCAGGATATGGGCTTCGGATCAAATATACAAAAACTAGAGAGCAACTCTTCCTGTCATTCCTCTCTGTAGAACTGGTGCAGTAACATTCATTTGCAACAGACTTTCATTAAAAACCAACTTATATTCACATAAGTACAATTAATTCTCATAGTGTCGACAAAGGTCTAATCAAATGGTACTTCTTAAATTGTAGACAGCATTGATTCAGTGTGAATCACTGCACAGGACAAGGATATTATATTTGGCTGCCCCACTCAGGTGACCTCAGGATACCACTTCCTGTAAACAAAAATTCCCAAGTGCACCACGGTGCATGAAAACATATCTTCTGTTGCGGTGTGAACACTGTCAGCAGCTGTTAGAGAAACACTGTTCATTCAAAACCAAAACAATGTGTTGATGCTTCTGTATTTCTCCTGACCAGTTTCTAAATTATGATGGGAAGAGATGAAACACTTGGACCATTTACATGCGTTTAACTGTTACTAAAATATGGCTGAATTCCCACGGTTCATCTTGTATTACAGTCTTATTCAGTTTTCTCTGGAACCAACTGACATGAAGCAGGGACCCGTGATGGAAAGTTTGTCTCAGCCCAGGCTTATTATCCTTAAACTATCTCTGGCTGATAATAATTCAACATCATTAAGATTCTTAAGACCAACAAAAGACCAACAAAAGAGAGAGATAATGTGATTAGCATTCCTCTCTGCCCTTTCTCCCTGCTTGGCACCCCCATCTTATCTCAGTCAATGAAAGATTAAGCGGGTGGGAATAGCCACCGTGTGGCGCCCCACCCTCCCTCCACCCGCCTCAACTCCGTTTCCCATGGTTACCCTTCAGGGAGGTGAGCCTCCAGATAATTGCTCCATTGCTGGCTGGCCACCAGCCAGGCAGTTACACAGACGACGCAGGCAATTTATCTGATCTTTTAAAAGTAAATCTCCCATTTGCCCTCACTCAGCTGCCAGCAACAAAGCAGACCTTGAAATCAGATCGAGTGAAACACTGAAAAGATCTCACCCCACCAAACAAAGTTAAAAGTCAACTAAAGAGACCTCCTGAAACCAGCCAATACAAACCAAATGCATTCAAGGGGGGGAGGAGAGGAATCATTGATGTTTGTTTCAGAGAAATCCTTATAGAATCACTTGATTTGTGCACTGAACAAAAGTGTCAGCTGGTTTACACATGCTCTGTTTGGATCGAGCCAAATAAGAAACTGCAGCACAAGTGACTGCCAGCAGAGGTCCTCAGAGTTAGGGACTGTCAGTGACCAATATGAGGAAAACGATAGCTCTACACAGCTCACTCCACTTTTCGGTAGTAAGTGATGAGAATATAAACAGCAATGGCTCCGATTAAACATACATAGACATCCACCTGAAAAGTGTACAAATTGTATTAGTTGTGTAAGTTAATGAAAAGATCAGAGAATCACTGACAAAAAAGGGAAAGGAGCAGCATGCCATGACAATCATCTGTAATCTGAGAGTAGAAACAGCCATATTCTTTATATTGCAGCAGAGTACAAAAAGAGTACTTACTGAATACAGTATTACTTCATTCATTTGAAGAAATAGCTTGCACAGATTTATTTCTCACCCACTGTCATTGGTGTACCTTTATCGCAGACCTATATTCTTTAGGGCCAATGCAACACAGTACTGTTATCATTTAAATCAATAATACACAACAATACACAATTTAATCAGATATTATTAATACAGAAAATACATAATAATGATACGTCCCTTTGGCTGTTTGTTTACAAACTAGCTGGGGGTTTTCACCATTATGGAAGTGAATTTCCTGTTGTCTCATAACAAAGAGCCGCTCAGTGCACAGTGCCAGCTTGTGCCAGTCCCTCTGAGCCGCACCATGTGGTTTCTGGGCCGATGTCCAGGAGGTCTACGCATCTGTGCTCAGTCTCACAGCTGGACTGTGAGGCCCGGACTGTGAAGTACCCGGTTCGCAGCGGCATCAGTGAAGGACACGGCCTACCCGTGGCGAACAGGGCCGTGCGTGACAAACTTCAATCAGCCGAAATAAGGGTTTCCAGGTCTTCCCGAGTAGCATATAACCTGAACAAAGTATTAAACATGACTACTTTCATTTACATAACATTTATGGTGCCCTAAAAAGGTGGGGCTATGTATAAAAAGTGCTGTCATTTCCACATTGTTTTGAATTGTTTGATTACAAATCTAAAATTGTGGAGTACAGAGCCAAATCAAGAAAAAATATGGCTTTGCCCCAAACATGGAGCTCGCTATCATGTAAAGCCCATTGCCTCTTGCGGTTTGAGCTTCTTTGCATTGCTGTACTCCATGATAGTGTTGATATTAGAGTGTTCCAACCCCGTATTGCCAGTTTTCCACATCAGAGGCTCTCAGGGTGCAGCTCTGTTCAGCTTGCTCTCTCAGAATTAAATTAATGCGGATGGCCAAACTGGAGCCACGCCCCCTGCGCTTTTGAACAATCGCATACTTCTCTCCAGCAAGATCAGAGGAGCGCACCTTTAATTCGGGGAGGGGGGGGGGGATTAAGCCCGATATTGTTCAAAGTGCAACCCACACACACACACACACACACATACACACACCCAGCCCACTGCTACAGGAGGCTTGCCCATTGACACGCAGCGCAGAGGAGAGCTCTCCCCTTTCCATGGTAACATTCCTGGGGTCATTCCCAATCTAGCGTGAGGAGGGGGGTGTGACTGGGAAGCCGAGTGCTGACGTTTAACCCCTCATTGCCTGGGCCTAGGGCCTTGTACAGTGGTGAGTCTGACTCCCCAATGGTGATTATGGGTTAACAAGGAAACAAACACACCCTCGTCAGGGGCCCACAGTCATGTGATAGTGCTCACACCAGACATGACAGGCCCCTCTCTGAAAACACATAAATTAAACACACACATACAGACACACACACAGTTATGTATACATGCACATAACACACAACTGCAAGAATGCACACAGACACATGCCCATAAACATATGTGTGCACATCCGCACCTTCCCTAATTGGCACAGAATGTTGCATTTAATTAGAACTTTGATTGGGAATTCCAGAGTTGAAAGTTTTTTTTTAAAGAGACCAGTCCTTGGTGGAGAACAGCCTTGAGATAGGCACCTGTCCTAACCACCCTAGTAGCATATCAACAAAGAGGCTGGTTTGATGCAAACTAGCAACTATCTACTGTGGACTGTTCCACAACTATATGCAAATGAATCCAAGAAAAAAAAAAAAAAAAAAAAAAATGTTATTTAACTTTGCGGTAATGTTAAACATGAAGGACTGTAACCACAGTTTGGAATCCAGTTTTCAGGAAAAAGGTCTACGAGCCTCAAAATGAAGCTCTACCACCAGCCTTAAAACATGTACTTTGTTGGATGCAGCATGCAAAAAAGTGTAAAAAGTCTCCATCGCATTTGTAAGAGCTTAATATA
Source organism: Anguilla rostrata (assembly GCF_018555375.3). NCBI lineage: Eukaryota > Metazoa > Chordata > Actinopteri > Anguilliformes > Anguillidae > Anguilla > Anguilla rostrata. The sequence continues at coordinate 39,213,756 of NC_057938.1, forward strand.
GCACGCTGAGAAATTTCATTTTCTCATGCATGGTGGAAATTTAATCAAATTGTTAAACAAACAACCAAAGACATTGTGATGGATACTGCTAGGCAACACAGAGCCATCTCTGAAAAAGTCAAATCCAGAAGTCAATCCACGCACCATAGAATTCAGGAAATCTGCACATAATCATGGTGTGTGCACACTCACAGAAAGCCAAAATCCCCTGTCCTCCAAGACCCAAAGAATGCTGGGACTAACAAGAATGCCTGCCAGGAAGCATCAGCCCATAAGTTCTTCCCATGAACACTGCTATAAGTCTCTTCATGAAAATATTGCTTTTGTAAGTCATGCTTCAGGGGTGTTGAATATAGTATTTTGCCACTCTCTTTAAAAACACAAGCTGCACATACATGCACACATGAGCACAAATAAACAAGCATGGATGCACACATACATACCTTGACACATACACACCAATAAATCTGTCTGTGAGCGTTCACATATGTGCGTAAGTGAACTAACTGTTGGACGCACATATGTGTGCACTCACTGATACCTGAACCCACATGCATATACGCACATGCTTTTTACACTCTAGCTTTCCCACACCTCACCTCTCCATCCATTGCAGAACTGAGAACTACAACTGCAGCTGAAGGTAATTAGCAAATACACCAGTTCCCAAAGGGAACATTGCACTTGGAAGACCGAGTAGAGGAACAGCACGTATGAGCTCACTCCTGGAAGTTGTCTGATTGGAAAATGTTTTTTTTTTCAATGGATAAAAAAACAACAGCACCACCTTCAATATTTTCTAATCAGATGATCTCAATCTAACTCATTTCCTGTATCAGGAAGAATCACAAGAATTTTCCCAGGATAGTGAAACTATACAAACAACTGAAAATGTTTTGAGCCTCCTTGCAATACAACATGTAATATTATTTTCTTCAAAGTGCTGCTATAATGTGGTATATACAAACCCTTTGGTCTTCCACCATGTGTAGAAACTGGCCGAACTCTCCCATATACAGAAGCATAACCAGAGCAAAATCACTTTTTCACTCATCCACCAAAGGCACTGGGAAAAGAAGCAGACTTGAACAATGAACGCATTAAGAGGGATAAAACGATTTACTGTGTGAGCATATGTTTTTAATATGAAGTGCATTTGGTTCATTGCACAACCTTTCGGCTATTGAGCCATTTCACTGTTCTACATTACCAAATTGCTCAAGCTCACCACCCAGATTTAGTTCTACTGAGGCAGGCAAGAGACTGGTGAAGGTTTCCAACTCATTCCTTCTAAAGCAAGAGAGAACCTCTGGAATGCGCTTTTGGCCTGTTTTCAACGTCCTGCTCTGCTGCCCTGGCTTCAGACCTGATAAACCAGGAATAGCTGCTGGCCGCCACCTCTGGAATTGTCCTCGTTGGAGGGTGTTCCCTTGTAACGTGAAGGAGGGAGTCACTGAAGGTGAGCATCATTAGTCTGTACTGGCTAATAAAAGTCATTCTACCATGGCGAAGCCGGGGGAAGAATGGGAGCACAAATGTATCGTGGGTCAAACCAAGGGGTGGGCCCCTGATTTCCCAGCATGCAACTGCCGCTACTGTTGTAAGTCATGATGCGGAGAGAATCGCAATTGACCTGGTATTCCGCGTGAACACCGTTAACTGATCGCATCGGGGGGGGCTGTAAATACAGCGGGCTCCTTGAAGGGTTTGTTTCTCAGCCATGTTAAACTAATAAAATTAATGCATTTCAATCAAGGGAGTCAATGCTGTTGCGTGCTTATGGCAGTCTTATGTGCCTAAATAAACAGTGCCACTGCAGGTGAACTACCAATCACAGATTCTATTTTCAATTAGGCTATTAACAAACACTGAACACACAGCAGTGACTCCAAAAGTAATACAGTTCTTGTGCTTCCAAACACACTGAGAAAGACGTTTAAAAGTCTGGCAGAGTTTTCAAATCTTGCTGAGCCTCTATGTTCACTTCCAGTTCTGAAGGGGCTTACTGCTACGTAGCAGCATAAATCCCTACAAGGTCGGTCAAGAGGCCTGCATTCCAATTACATCTACGGCTATTTGCTTAGGATTCAATAGCATTCGCTTTGGTACTTGCCTGCTGGTTTAGCAGCTGTCGCGTTCCTGGGCAGTCAAACGCTGAACACAAACAGACACAAAGTTTTGCCACCACAGGACACGACGGATTTTGTGTAAAAATTTTGGAAGGGGGAAGAAAGCACCAGAGGAATGCCCTCTTAGCCCAAGTCTGTTCGCTGTGACCTGCTGACAATAGCTACAGCTGTCACGCTGTTTACATGAGGATCTTGCAGCTTGAGCAACTTTCATGAGGATCTTGCCGCTGGAGCAACTTTGGGGTGGATTAGGGGACCAGTCGACAGTGAATGGATTTACAATGTGGTAGGATAGAAATCACCAAAAAACAAGAGAAATCATATCAAACCAGGCGACTGGGTACCGAGGATAAAGCTGCCTCCCAACACCGACTGAAATAGAATGTTTTTGAAAACCCGGCAGAAATAAGCCCTTGGTATGGAAAGAATGTTAAAAACCCCTGAAAAAATCTACACTTACGAAACCAAGATTCCATAACCCCCCATTCTGACTGCTACAGTGATGCGGTCTCCTCTCTAGGCCTGGCTGTTGGTAACAGATGGCTGGCTGGCGGTACTGAAATCAAAGTACAGTCCAAATGCCATTCTACACTGATACCGCTTCGAGATGACCGCTCGCTCTTCAACACGACAGCAATAAACAAGTCTTTCGATATGTCCAACTGCTTGAGTGCAAAGCCGCTCCCCTCCGTGATCATTACAACAACAGAACAAAAATCGCCATTAGACAACACGAGCTATCATGGAAAGCTTGTAGCTGTGGTCAGTTTGTGAGCTTAGACAGGAAGGCTAGGCCTCTCTCCCCAGGTCCATCCTTACCTGCAGTTGATCACAAAAACATTGAAGACAGAAGAGTCCCCCATTTGCATCAGAGGTGTGTACCATAGGCACACAGGGTGTACCACTAATGTTACTCCACAAGACACAAGACACGTCCACTGTAAGGTAAGAGCTAACAAACCTCCTTTTGTGAACAGAGGAAATGCTGTTCAATGTATGCCAAAATCCCCCTCAAATCATTTGAGGGCTTTGGAGGTAGCTACAGTATTTCTGGTCACTGTTGTTCATAGAATCTGATCCTCTATGACCCTACAACACTTAACATGCATCTCGCCTGTATAGCAAAGCTCCGCCTCCATACTGACTCTGTCCGTCCTCCATTTACGTCAGTTGTCTGAAAGCGCTGTCAGTCACTCCCGTGGACAAAATCCATTCGCCACCACGAATGAGCCAGCTGTTTATGAAACGAATTGCTATCTGCTACGGTGTCTGCTGTGTGGAACTTTGACAAAGTGGAATATCCAAAAGCAGCCCTAAGGCCACTTGCGACATTTACAATCCCACACAGACAGGGACTCCAGATGGCCAGATCTGCACCAATTCTGGCCCGGCAGTGCTGACTACAGGCCGGAATCGCTGCAGATCCAGCCCGGAGTCGCTGGCTATCTGGGAAATTAGCACAGCTTCTCAATACAGCGAAGTTGACAAAGCATCTGAGGAAACACCACTCTTCACAGTTCACTCAAAACAAGATCATAGCTAAGCAGAAACAGGGGAGGATACTTTTAAAATATGGGAAATGTCTCCATAAGTGGCACAGCTGAAAAAATAACAGAGAGGATAACTGAGTTTCCCCTTTAGTGTAACGTAATTGATTATGTGGAGCCACCCCTTTGTATTGTCATAGCGCGAATGGCCTACTTGCAGAATCAGCTGTCCCTTCTGACCATTAACAGCACTGCTGGTCCTCCCAGTTGTCAAGTTGCCAATTAACTCACATTCATTTTCTGGACCTCGTCTGAAATTGATGGTATTAAAGTACAAAATAACTACTGACAATAGTACAACAATGCTGGTTTTTTCTTAATCAAAGGTCACTTTTTGTGAGTTGATAAGCTGTTTTAAGTATAGCTATAAACAGAGAAACTATTATAAACACTAATATAATCATGGCTAAAGGGCATTGTGCCTGCAACCCCTTTAGCTGTGATTATATTCACAATATAGTATGGACTCTTGTCCCTTCTTAAATACAACAGGTCATAACCTCATTTGATTTATCTTTATGACGCAGGCCCACACAACTACTATATTTGGTAGATTACTTGTGGTCGTACAACATGTTAGCTAGATATACTACATGTTCTATATTCTACAGGATTATTAGCCACATAAGAATTTAAAAACAGATTCAGAAATTAAGTGCTTAGTCCCAGGTTGTAGAAACCATAGCTCTCCATAAGGATAATACATCACTTAGTTAATACAGAACTTTTTGCTAGATCTTCTTTTTCTTTTACACGTATACTTTTGGATGTTAGTGCTCTTTTATTCTTATTCAGGCTTTATTTTCTGCATAATCTGTTTACACTTATCTTACTTGCCTACTCTGGAACTGTTTTACTGTTACACCAAGCTGGGTGCTCTTGTGTTTAGGCTAGTGTTGAATAATTTAAAAAAGACAAATAACAAAAAATGTCGGTATTGCCCAATAGTGAATGTTACTGTACTCCGACTGGATCGGGAGGCACAAAACATGGATTGGTACATTTCTGGAATATTTGGTCAGTTTATGTAGGTCTACCATCTTCAAATGTACTTCATCCATCACAATGTTGTCAATAGACCAAATAACAAAGACACAACACGGTATGATGATTCCATGAAAGTCGTCATTGTATGGGTGATCCTGATTTAATGCAAGAGATCTGCACCTGTAACCTGCAAACAATTCACTGAAATTCAGACACAGGCTTACATCTCAGGTGTCTAACAAGACCTGTACAGAAAACCTAGAGATAAAGATTCTAAAGAGAACCACAAATAATATATCTTACAAAATTGGAAATGCAAGTAAGAACCCTATTCTGTCCTAGACCGTCGATGCTTATTTTTTGATCTTAAAGTACGGTTTGCTTATTTGCCATCCGTTTTCACATTGTAAGTGTCGAGAAATATGTTCAGTTTTAACCGTTAGTCCACTCACCAACATTGCATTTGAGAATACCTTGGGGTTAACCCACATTGTTCATATTGGAAAACGATCATTTTCAAACTTCTATTACAATTAGTAATATTTACATGAATAGAAAGTATATTGGTCAAATAACAAAAAATAAATAAACAAACAAAAACAAAAAAACTTCAACAATGTGTTATTTGTCAAACAATCTGAATGTTCAGTAATGTCTAGGTTACACAAACAATGACACAATGAACAAAACCTCTAAAGAGCGCAAATTGTCATATCGGTTTCAATGTAGTCTTTGAGCTCGAAACAGTATTCAATAACAAACAACCACCTTCTTTCAGTTCTTTTGAGTGTAAGACCTCATTTAGACATACGTAAACACGTACAGACCTTGGAATATTAGTTGTAAATCAAGAAAATCGTAGGATCTTGATTTGTCATCCGCTTAAATCATTTTCTTTCTACATTACGTCTCAATCCAGTAGGTCTTTCGCCCTGTACTACACAGTACTACGCACGCCCCAGAAAACATTTGCACTTACTTAATCAAAAGATGTCTTTCTACATTCACGCTATCGGAGTGCACACAGCAGATGCTTCAGGTCAAGCACAATAGCACAAGCGGAGTTACATTGTTTTCTTTCCAGGAAATTCGTCATTGCAAAGTTAATGTGCTAGATAATGTGCCAACTGTTCAATAACTCCGTAAATATTTTGCATGGTCTACAAATGCACATGGATGTAGGAAACATCGAAGTCAAAATTCTACCTGTCATTGGAGCTAAAGGTCTGGAGATGGTTTAGTACCCCCATCCGCATGCAATCCAGTAGTTTTTATGTCCTAACCAAACCGCAAATAACGCGTTTAATAACTTACCAAACTTTTGAGTTCAAACCTTTTCTCGAAAATGGCCAGAGAAACAATGCTATGAAGGTTTCGATTACATTCGAAGTGTTTTCCCCGAAAAAATTTAATCCCCTGAAGACAAACTTCAAACTCCGCGCAAAGTGGATACCGCTAACCTGATGCTCACGGGGCCGAAACAAATTTACAGTACGAGTACAAAGTTTGAGAAGAGCCACAGCTAGAAAGCGGCCCCAACGCGCATGCGCGTAAACGCCGACTTGTTTTACTTTTCGAAGGGAGGTCTGTTCTTGATTCGAATGTAGAATAATGGCGCATTTTTCAAAACATAATGGGTAGCGCACATCTGGAATATAATTTAATAAAGATTTTGAAGAAAATCATTCAGCCTTGGTGTGAGCATGTAAAACGTGTAAAAGCGCAACGTTCCACTACCCAATCCATCGACGGAGTAGACCAATCAACACTTGGTGCGGGTTTTCGTTTCAGAGCGTTTACAAAGAAGTTATTAAATTACACCTTGTGTAAACAGGCCATATCCTATATTTCTAAACATCACCGGGTATGAAAGATTACATTAAATACAGGAAATGTGGACACTTGCTCAAGGAAACCATTTGTGGAGAGAATGAATTGTTAAAATAAAACGCAAGTGGCAATGAGCCAAAACTACATTAGGTAAAGATTAAGGAAACAATTATGAAAAACTAAAACACATGTTTTCAACAAAATTAATCGAACGAGAGATTGGCTTTAACAGAAATCAACATACAAAGGGGTCCCCCATATCCCAGTCTGAAAACTGTGGCTTAAAGAAATGGCAGAGCTTTTCCAGCAGATCTTTCCGTGCTAAGAGGGCCCCCCTTTACCCATTTTTTCTGAAGTCGATAGCCAGCAACCTAGTTGCCTAAACAGGTGCATTCCAGCCTTTAATCACGCATTCCTAAAATATTGCCAAAAATGTCCCTTGGATAAACCATGAGTAAATGCCCATGTTAATACAGTAGGTGACATTGTTTTGCCTTTTGTCTTTGCCCATGTTAATACAGTAGGCGACATTGTTTTGCCTTTAGTCTATCACAAGTTCTCCTCAGGTCAACCAAAATCAATTAAATTCTGTAGGGCTACCTCATGGCGAGGCACACAGAACCTCAGGACAAGGATTATTATTTGGGATGTTGGCATCATAAATTGTGTTGTGCTACAGAAAGCAGGTATTGCTTTTGTTAAATAACGGACTCACTGTCAAAGGACTGAAAATACCATATTCTGCGATCCTGCCGTTATCCCCTTAACAGTCCGTAAAGCACAAGGCCCAGGAACGCATAATACTGTACGATAATAAATCACCATGGGTTTACCAAGTTGAACACTGTGTAAAGGTTTATTATATAATGACTCATTACTAACGCCGTTTTGACCAGTTCAATTCAGTTCGCATCCGCGTTATGTACCACCGTCAAGTGCTTAGCAAATTTAAATTATTGAAGTAATACTGCCACCTGTAGGACAAAAGTAATCATGGCATTAAGTGAGAAAACGGAGAACTGTCATTTCACAATACACACAATTCCGATAGGGTTTGACACAAGAGGAAGACCAAGTTTAAAGCTAACGTTATAAAAAAGGTGTATTAGAATGTAAAAGGTTATTCAAATGATAAATAATAAAGCTCATTTACACAAAATGGGAAATCTTTATTCTATTAAAAATAAAAACCATTGTAAGTTTTGAATGATAAATGTTTTGTGGCAATATATTGTTTAAAATATAAAAACAGTTCATGGAGCAATGTTATTAAAATACAACATTCATAAGCTTGGACAAATGTAATCAGTACATTTAATACAAGTTGCTTCAACATTGGTTTCACTGAGCAATTCACTAAGATATCCACTTTTAATAGTTAGATTTAATAACCTCCACTCAACACTATATACAGAGGTACCACAACTTTGAGGTCTAGTAGTCTGAAACACAATTTTTCTTAAAACGCATTGTTTTTTTCTGCATTCAAGTCTCTTTTTTCCCACTGGGTGTTGCAAAGAAAAAACATTTAAAATTATATTGGTTTACTTTCTCATCCTTTCTCACTGCAATAGACAAAATTATGTACAATTTAACTCACATTAAAAAACCCTCTACAATTGCAATAATTTAAAATGCCATTAAGAACCAAAAGGACCCAAGTGAAAAAGTGGTAGAATACGTTTTACAGTTGAAGGCTTATGCTGACATCATAAATCAGTGAATATGAAACATTTAACTAGGTACGTGAAGCATGTATACTAAGCTTTCACCTAACAGCTGCAGGCTGGCTACACAGAGACCAGGTGGAAGGGCATCAAGATTTCTGCAAATGGAGGAAAACATCAGACAAAAGTCCCTGAAAACTTAACCTGTAAAAAATAAATAAGTCCCACATATTTACAGTATTAACGGTTTCCTGCGCCACGCCTCTCAGCGGTGGCTCTAAAAGAAGTCCCATAAAAACCAAAAAATAGTGGGGGTCTCTCTGAACCCCCCCCCCCGGACGGGGAGCTCGAACCATCCCGGGAGTTGCGTACGAGGGTACGAGGATGAGCGCAGCGCGCGTTTAGGTGACCGGGACGGGGACGGGGCCACCGCAGGTTAGGGGAGGGGACGAAATGGGACCGGGATGGGGCGGGACAGAACAGAGAATGGAACGAGACAGGATGCGATGGGCCGGGGTGGGGCATGGTGAGATTGGGGGCGGGATCGAATGGGGGAATAGGGCGGCTAAGGGGAGGGAGCAGCGGGAAAGGGCACGCGGACAGAGACTCAGATGGGTTTGGTGGTGCTGTTGTAGACCAGGTGCTCGGTCTCCCCGATGGCGGAGACCTGGGCGGGTGCGGGGGCGGGCGGGCGTGACGACTCCTTCTTGCGCTTGACGAAGCAGTACCCCAAGACGGCCAACGCGATCAGGAAGGCGACGGCCAACACCGCAGCGACGGCAGCTTTGCCTGTGGGCATAGAGATACCACGCCCCTTTAACACACCACATCCCTTTAACACCAGTTCACCAAGCTAGCATAAATGCCACTCAAAACCAAACTCTAATAAAAACACTGGGAAGGCTTATTATGAAAATACTGAAAATGCAATGCCAGGAAAAGGCAACACTATAATTGGAGATGAGCAGATGTAATATTGCATTTGATCCACTGAGAAATACTAAATGCAGAAGAGAAATACTGATTGGACAGGTTATATTCGGCAGAATCACAAAAGATCTTCTGGGGAACAAAGCGAAGGTAGTGGGTGCATCGGCTACCTTTATGGCTGTCTTCGGTCGACCGTTCAAAGAAGGATCGCGAGAAGACGTCATTTTCTGCATGGAAACACACACAGGCAGCTGGAGCACTGAAGTAAATTTAGCACCCTATGCAGCAATTTGAGCCATTGCAGATCCCACAAGGAGCAAGCTAGCGCATGGATTGGAAGCCATCAAAAGGCTCACTTCCTGTAACACCTGGAACGGCTCTCGCTGCTTTGGCACTGAAAGTGTTATTCACACCTCTGGAGGTTCGTGCCTTTCCCGTTACCTGTTACGGATTCGCAGGTCTCCATGCAGGTCGCCTCCTCATGGAAGTTGTTATCGTTGCCCCGGCAACCGCCGTAGGTGAAATGTATGCACTTGCCCTGGAGGGGGTCATAGTACCAGCGGGGCATGCTGGCCCGGCAGGGGCCCGTCTCCGGAGGCTCCGTGCAGTGAGCTGTGGGTACAGGGAGGGCGGTTACCCCTGCAAACCGCAACTATAGGATTGGCTACTCTTCCAGCAGGGTCGGAATGACTACCCAATCAGAACACAAAGTGAGTGAAAAAGGGGCGAGGGATGAGAGAGTGAGCTTACCCATCACTTCGTCCACAGGTATGTCCAGCAGACGGCCAAAGGTTATATTCACTGATGAAAAAGAGAAAGCAGGTCAGACAGTTGGGCCTGTCTAAGGAAGACATGCGGCTTGTCCTTTTAGCGATGAATTCAAGCAGATGCTTTTCATTTTTGGAACTGCTCAATGGTACTTATGCAGTAATACAAGTTAAGCTTGTCCAAAAATTCCTGTACAAAGTTACGTTATTGGACAGTGGAGTCTCAGATAGGATAGGTGTAAGTGAATTCTTGTGATTGAGTGAGTAACTATATGAGTAGATGAAAATGTGAGTGAGTGCCTATTTGAGTAGATGAAATATGAAGTGAAGCATTTGAGTAAATAAATATGAGTGGGGCATTTGTAAATGAGTGTAAAGAGTGTGCCCATTTGAGTAAAGGAAGATGTGAGAGAGTGAGAGCCTATTTGAGTAAATGAAGATGTGAATGAGTGAGTGCCCATTTGTGTAAATGAAGATGTGAATGAGTGAGTGCCCATTTGTGTAAATGAAGATGTGAGGGAGTGAGTGAGTGCCCATTTGTGTAAATGAAGATGTGAGTGAGTGAGTGCCTTTCTGAGTAAATGAAGATGTGAGTGAGTGAGTGCCTTTCTGAGTAAATTAAGAAGTGAGTGAGTGTGAGTGAGTGACTGAGTGCAATGTTGTAAATGGGAGATTGTAAATATGGGTGTTTGCTTGAGGTGTGAGCGTGTGAGGAGGAACTTAGTGGCGAAGCGTGTGGCCCTCACAGTATTTGCAGGCATGCTCATCGTAGCCGTTGCTGCACTGGTGCACTTGGTCACACTCCGGTTCTCCATTGACGCAGCACTCGTTCCCGCAGTCAAACTGACCTTCCACACAGGGGGCGCCACACACCTCCCCTGAGAACACAGACACACCTGTAAGACAAGAGAAGCCATGCCCCCCTACTCCAACCACCCACCCACCCATCCATCCATTATCTACAGTATGCCTGCTTATTCCGGGGCAGGGGGAACTGGAGCCTATCCCAGTGTGCATTGGGCGACTGGGATAGGGTCCAGCTCCCCCTGCCCCTTATCAATCAGGTATGAATGTATTTATTCAGTTGCTTATTTTTTGTGACAGCAAGGTCTCTAGGTTTTGCATAAAATATTATAGATAATCCATTTTCCCTGGGACTGCTCATCAAAAGTAGACAATGCTTGGTCAACGTAGGTAAATACAGTAATGAATAAATGATGTTAGATGGACAGTGTTTCATGAATGAATCTAGAGATAATCAATGCTGCAGTAGGCTGAAGCATTTACATTCTGATCACTCTCTTTTTAACATAAGCTGTCAAAAAACACATGGTCTTCCAGAAGCATACATATTAATTTTCATTCAAAATCATATTAGGCAACCACCTTTAAGAAGAGCACCTCTGCTTGCTGGAGCTGTGGAGAGAAACAAAGAGATGTGTTGAGATTCTGAGACTGAGTTTCTGTGACAGCTAAATCTCCTCTGGATTTTCTAAGAGAAAATTAAAACAAGGAAAGCGTATTGCTAGACCGGTCATTTGTAAGCCATTTACGCACAGCAAAAACTCTCAGGTAACACACATAAGCTTGTTTTAAGTTACTGCTTTGCTTGACAAGTTAAATTGTCTTCACCCCCTTGGCAAATCTTGAAATAAGTCAAACTGTCTCACTTCATTAGCAATCTTTTTGTTTTATTTAGCAATAGAAATACATTTTTTAGTCTAAATATAAGACTAAAATACTTCTTAAGATTAACTTTTTATTTTTATTTTTGCAGTGCGTGCTTTGTTATGTCCAACTAAAAACGTCCTCTGGGGCTCTTTCCCAAGCAGTAAATCTACTTATGACCATTCAGAGAAATACATCACATTTAATTAACATCTAAAAACACAAGAAAAGAATGGTAGTCAATGGAGGTCCTTTTGAATTCACACCTTGCAGGCCACTGACACAGATATTTGCACAGATGCAGGGACACGCACGCACGCACGCACACAACCTTACAGACACATGCACGTGCAGAGAGCGATGCGCATGCATGCACGCACGCACGCACACACACACACGCACACAACCTTACAGACACATGCATGCGCAGAGAGCGATGCACATGCATGCACGCACGGACACACACACACACACAACCTTACAGACACATGCACGTGCAGAGAGCGATGCACATGCATGCACGCACGCACCACACACACAAACCTTTAGACACATTGCAGGCCAGAGACGTTGCAAATGCATGCGGCACGCACGCACACAACCTTACAGACACATGCACGTGCAGAGAGCGATGCGCATGCATGCACGCACGCACGCACGCACACACACACGCACACAACCTTACAGACACATGCATGCGCAGAGAGCGATGCACATGCACGCACGCACGCACACACACACACGCACACAACCTTACAGACACATGCATGCGCAGAGAGCGATGCACATGCATGCACGCACGCACGCACACACACGCACACAACCTTACAGACACATGCATGCGCAGAGAGCGATGCACATGCATGCACGCAGACAGTACCTTTAATTCCTTCACAGGCGATATTACACTCCTCTTCAGTCAGGTAGTTGTTCAGATTACTCTTGCAGCCACCAAACGTGAAATTCTTGCATTCCTGGGTCACGCTGTCATAGTACCAGCGGGGAAAGGCCCCTCGACAGGGCCCAACCTTCCGAGGGACCTGACAGTAACCTAGGAGATGCACGGGCACATGTCAGGAGGCTGTGGGTCACACAAGGTACTTTAAACCAGACCGTTAACCTGACTGCCATTTCTTGGGTTTGTTCAAGGAAGATGTTTTTGATGAAATGTCACACTCGGATGTCACAGTTTTTCATCATTCAATTAGTCCAACCTTTCATTCAGTTTTGCTTTTTTCTGATAAAAAAGACCCACTGCATTTGAAAACTGTGGACAAATCGCACAAGTACTAGTACTGAAATGTGCTATTGCAGCGGATTTTTGAAAATGCATCCATTCAGAAGCATGCAGCTAATAAATTCATAGAGAAATTAAAACAGGGTAATTGGCCGGCGAACAAAAAAAAAAAAAAAAAAAAACATATTACACACTGGTCCTGATTCAGGAACCCCCACCCCTGACCTACATCACTGTCAGAAAAATTGCAGCTGTAAAATATCAACACTTATTTGAAAAATATGTCTAATGCAGTAGATGTCATTCATGTCACAGCCTTGAGAATTTGCTCCCAGCATTTTGCAATGTCTTCAGTTATTCGCTGAAACACTTGGTGGCATCAAGTGTTGTCATTACCACCGCGAGCCAAGCCTTTAACGTACGTAGCATACCAGTGTCTGCACCATGTGACACAGTAAAAAATGTGGTGCAGTAAAAAAAGAAAACACACACACACACACACACACACACATGCACGCACACACACACACAAACACAGGAGAGGGCAGTGGCATGATGACAGTCTCAGCCTATCAAGACACTCACAAAATGGGTGAATGCAAATTATGTTGGGCCAGGAGGGGGAGGGCTGGAGCAACCAAACTGGATGGAACAGCAAAACTTTCAGAATAACCACAAGTTCCTGCTCCAAAAATGGCAGATAAACCTTGTGACAATTAACATTAGCAAAAAAGCAAAACTACCTAAATCACACAATCTTGCTGTGGGTGGGGCAGCAACACAATACTTCAGAAAAGGTTAAGGCCTGTTTCTTTCTGTTTTTGTAATATTATACACCAGCACAGATTACAATGAAGCTCAATTTCACCCTTTTTTGCAGTAAATAAAAATGACATTTTCAAAAACCAATTGAACCATCGGTTGAATAAAAAGTTTAGAAGATACACCTTTGAAACATTGCACGTGTCCTGAGGTCATTTGTAATGTAAAAGAAAACTTCAAACCTCACAGAACTAATCCATCTCAGGGATACATTTAGACTGATGTCAACTCCAGGATAAAACTTGTGCATAAAATTCCTATATAAAAATAAAATAATTGCCAAAATAATAAAGTTTTGATAAAAGTAACTAAAGTTAACCTATTGATGTCCACTTTGTTCACATTTTAGTATTTAGCAGATTCTCTTATCCAGAGCGGCTTGCATAAGTGCAAACATAAAGGTTGTGCTGAGGTACACAATTTTTGTTTATGTGCATGCAAGGGGTGTTTAACTAGGACAAAACATTCATCAGTGGATCACCTACCAATATTCTTCCTTAAAAGACCCGAAAATCAGCTGGATTTAAATTCAGAATTCAGAATTCAAATTGCAGAATAATTCCCCACCATACTGCTGTATTCCAGACTAGGGTTCTTCTCAATAACTGCTTTGACCCATGTACTACTGCATTAACTCAGCATATGCAAAAATAGGTTTCCTGAGTAATACACCTGTATAAGGTCATGAAGTAAATGGATCAAGAGGAGAAAAAACTGCTTTCATGGTCTCCATGATGAGCAGGGACACCTATGACAACCAGGCTTCTTGTGTGTGGATTCTGAGGCCCCATTCACCTGATGGATGTTTGCCTCTGTGATGTGTGGGCTATGTCCTGTGAGACATTAAGACAGACCCTTCTCCTACAACATGGCTCACATTGTCTCAATATTGGAAAACTGTGCACAGAAGATTCAGTCACAAAGCGTGTATTATAACATACAGAAGTAGATGCTTAAGAATGTTATAACAAGTTAGTTTTTTCCCCCAATAGTAATTGCAGGTCTCCGGTGGTGTGTAGCATGAATTTCTTGGCCCTGTCCATATGCAGTTTCTGTGGACCTCCTTAAAACTTTTTAGCCCCCCCCCCCCCCCACCACCACTTTGGGGCCCTGGGTAGTCAGTCCATCCACTGTGATCCCGCTGGTGATCTGTTTACTCAAAGGATATGGCTCATAAAAAGAAACAATGCTCTTATGCATTGTTAGGATAAAGAGAACTAAGATAGAGTTGCTTGCTATCTGGTTTCGATGCATTTTTACTTTGTACCCATTCGCTAACGAGAACCACGTGCCACTACATATTAGATGCAGTGAATTTGGTATGCAGAACATTCCTACTTAAGAGGAAAATAGGTAGAGTCAAATCTGTTATTCCGTATGCAGACAATCCGGTTTCAGACAATTATTCAGTTTCAGCATGCATTTGCTCAGCAAATGACCCATTTTTGAGACTACATTTTAAAGCAATATATAAGCAATTTTTAAGCAATCATTCATACCACTTGAAATTCACTGAAGTTATTGTTTATGTGTATGGCAGCTGTGCAACACAAGTGCAGATTGCAACCTCGGAACCAGTCTTCTGTTTTCAAACCCAGACGTTCAGCGAAACGCTGCTGCCAATATACTTTATCAATAAGGATGTAAGCGCCAAAACGATCAAATGAACAACAACAGAAAAGAACAAAGCAAACAACCGTTTTTTTTGTGGTTTTGTTATTCAAGTCAGTGTATTGTGCAAGACTGCGGAGGTTGTGATGAGTCATCCAAGGGAACTAGCCTGACCGGTTCCCTTAATCTAATGGAACAACACACTCAACTCCTGAGAAAAGGGACAGTCACTTCCAGTTTTAACAGTGACTCCATGAGGGAAGTGGAGACAATCCTTCCCTGCCCCAGATTCTGGGACCAATTCAGACCTGTTAACAGTTCCCGTTAATCTTTCCTTCCTGGACTACCCGTGTAGGTTATAATTACAGTGCAGAGTGAGCCAATAGTGTCACGATACAAAAAAAAAAATTCTACAGAAAATCTTAACTGCACAAATGTACAGGGATTTGCCATTGCTTGTGAGAAGTAGCCTGCTAAAATCCAGGAGGCGTTACACCTGGTAGAAGCTGAATAACAATAGCTGTAAATCACACATTACAAAATCAAAACTTTTGGAACAATGTACATTTTAAACTGTGTTTACTGTAAGTTGGTTCTCTAAAGAAATCAGGCAGAAATCACGGGACATTTCCTGTTGGATACAACAAGCATTTCCAAACCAACCATACAAGGTTGCCCAACTTGGCACAAATATATCTAAAAACACCACCTTCTCTGGGCATACCCTTCCCCAAAAATGGGCTTAATTTCAAATTACACAATTGTGAAATGAGGATTTGAATAATTGAGTAATAAATATGATAAGGAAACATGGTAATGATTCAATTACTATGTGGATTTCTATAGACAGCCTGTTCTTAAAACCACATTTTCTTACAAAATTAATAATTTTTTTTTTAAATTCCAGGGACAGTCCTAGGTACATGTTTTTTTTTAAAAACACATTCTGTCCTTCTGGCTTCACATTCACTGATGGTTCAGTGTGATTCCAGTAGTAGGACGGCTGTCCACATCACTGAAACGAGCTTACGTGCCTGGGCACGTCCATCTACCAGCAATTTCCAAACAGGAAAACAATCCTGGGAGCACAAAAGGGCGTGTGCAGCGGGATCTGCAAGTTCTTTCACGACAGTCACCTCACCGCCTCCACAACGCACAGAGCTGGAAGGGACTGTTCACCTCAGTACATAAGTGTCAGACAAATTTCCAACCCCCGTTCAGTTTGGAGCTTCAAATCCCTTCCCATGCAACTCAACCCAACCCCTATGCAAAACACAAAACACAACACACTGCACCAAGAGCTTCCTGTGAAACAGCCATTTCCTGCATACCCCCCTACAGCTGTTAGAACATTTACCTGTGTGCATGTCCAGAGGGTAGGCAAGCCCAATATTTTCTTGCCTGTCAGCCCCCACTTTATGGAAACAAATTCCTGACATGGAATACAGCAAATATTTTCTATTTGGTAAACAGAATAACCTTGCAGTGGTTCACTGACTACACTCTTGAAGGGGCAAACCTTGTTCTAAGTTAGCTGGCAGTAGCTATGTTGCTTAGCTGAAATGGTAGACAAATATCACACACCTGCTAAGTGCTCTAAGGGCTTTGTGTACTGTAAACACAGTGCAGTACACTGCCTAATAGGGCTTTAGAGGGATACTTCAAGAGCAGTCTATAAGTGGACAATGTAAAGATGCTTTACTGACATAAAACCACAGAAATTATTATGGATGCATGATGTTGTTCTGGATACATCACAAACGCAGTAACAACACAATGCTCCGCAAGTCTCTCTTAGAGAAAAAACAGAAAATACAAATATTCACAAGTTGACCTATCTAGTGAAGAGCCAAAATCTTTCCATGGTGTGCCAACCCTCCAGAACAAAACTAATAAACCTAGGATTGACCACCACCGAGTGGAATGCGGCAGTGATATTTTTTAGGCCAGTTCCAGGAGAAGACATCGATCTTCCACCATTCAAAGAGTGACCAAAATGCATATTGGGGTCGAGCTGAGGAGCAAAGCTACAATACTCAAGAAGGCACTCGTACCACTGAAAGGGAAAGTGATTATGGACGAACTGGACTCCACAATCCGCAAACTGATGGGAGCTGGACCTGCGACTTTCTTGTGCTCTACTCCACTACCAGCGCGACGTTCTCCCAAAGCTGAAGACAC
Source organism: Anguilla rostrata (assembly GCF_018555375.3). Lineage (NCBI taxonomy): Eukaryota > Metazoa > Chordata > Actinopteri > Anguilliformes > Anguillidae > Anguilla > Anguilla rostrata. The sequence continues at coordinate 39,231,132 of NC_057938.1, forward strand.
ATTTAAAATGGGGTAAGCTTTGGCTCACTGCACCAGACACTGCCACCTGCCTCTCTAATAGATTTGCATGAATTACACTGACTTCTACTCTGGACCGTGACAATGTTGTTATTATTGGTGGCTCTATCGTGTGGAGCCTGGGTAAGGTGATGGACCACAGACATACTCATGTTCGTTGCTTTCCAGGAGCAAGAGTACAATCGTGAAACTGAAGCCTTCAGTCACCTTAGTGCCCTGAAAGTCTGGCTCTACATGTACCAATCGCTTGGACTTCGACAACAACAGGGACACTCAGGGAAAGGGCCACCCTGTTCTGGAGAGATGTCTTCACCCCAACTGGCATATGCTGGCTAAACGCATATCATATGTTTGCAAATAAAAGACCCCAGCTTGTAAGTGACCCTGGTACTGTGAAATTTGGTCATTTAGCATTTGTTCTCAAGAGCACAGCAATTTCTCCCAACATGTTCATCACCGATTTTCCACTAGTTTCTCCTACCATACTCTACGTTCAACCTGTTATCACAGTTCGAAGAAAAACTGATTTAAGAACATGGAACCTAGTCCCGGAAAAGTACCTACCCCACGAGAAAGGTGCCCCAGAAAGAGAATATCAAAACGGCACGTCTTAATATTAGACTAAATGTTAGATTTGGCTTTTTAAATGATTAAGTGATTTTATTTCAGGACACAAGATATTTTTCACAAAAACCTCACTAGGCGCTGATGGGTCAGCTTCAGCCTTCCAAGCATCTGTTTTTTTCAGGCTGCCAGGCAAAAATAGGTGGGATAGCCACCATTTTTGCAGATTCTTTTAGTTCTAAACATATTCCTTCAGGAAATTTTTTAAATCTTTTCAGTATTGGACTGTCTTACTCAAACAGATTATCAACCAGCAATCCTAGTAATATTTTATTGACCTCCCAAGCAGAGTATCATTTAAAAAAAAATCTAAATTCTCAGAGCTCCTAACCACCAGCATTACACGCTACAACAAACTCATTGGAAGCGGTGATTTTAATGTACATGTTGACAATGGTACAGATTCTAAGGCCCTGGAGTTTATGAAGGTTCTGCACTCTAATGATTCTATTCAGTGTAACCTGTTCGACCCACAATTATGGTCACACCCTAGATATAGTAATATCACAAGGATTAAGCTATACCTTTGAACCTCAATGTTACAATCCCTGACCATTACTGCATTTTCTTTGATGCATTGTTAAGCAGTTAGGAATAATTCTGAGCGCATTGTGAAGAAACTATTTTTTGATTCTTTGTCTGCTGTTTTCTAACCTTGTTTGCAGTCCATCCGTATCCACTGAAAACTGTTCACCTGCTGTCTAAATCACCTAGACAGCAACTTTAATTACAGACTGAAAACAGTTTTAGAACCTAGAGTGGGATACTTTTTTCCAGCATTTATTGCCCACTGAACCCAACCCCATTGGCAGACTGGATCAGTCAGGCACCTCTATCAAAATACATATTTCCACGAAGAAAATACTAATGAAAGATTTAGTGTATTGCAGAGTCCCAGTGCAAAACCAGATCTTCCAGCTACTCAGCCTTTGGCCAACTGCAACTCAATGTCAATAAATGAAACAGAGCTTCGCAAGATTGCCTCGCACGTGATATGTTCGACCTGCTCTCAATCCAGTTCCACCTTTGAAAAAATGTTTTTGATTTTTGTTTGTCTTGTTGTTAGAAATAGTTAACTGCTCTCTAGAAATGGGAATTGTTCCAGATACTCTTATAATTGTTACACCCTTACTTGAGAAAAGTAACCTTGATAGCGACTCCTGGGAATTTTAGATATATATCAAACATACAATTCTTAAGTAATATCTTAATATCATAATCTTAATATTGTAATATCTTGGAAAAATCTATTTTAATAATTTAATGCCTTTCTTACATAAAAGCAAGTATAGTTGTTGCAAGTATACAGTCTGGCTTTTGGTCTGATCATAGAACTAAGACTGTTTTAGTGAAAGTATTTAAGGATCTCAGACTCAGCAATGATACCAGCAATGCTACAATACTCATTCTTGTAGATCTAAATTCAGCATTTGATACCATAGACCATTAGAAATTCATGCAACAACTTGAAAACTGGGTCAACATTTCTGATACAGCTCTTAACTGGTTTCGTACAGACGTCTCAGGGAGAATATATAAGATATAAAGAAATGATATATCTGTGGAATTCCACAAGGATCCATTCTTGGTCCCCTTCATTTCTCATTGTATATGCCGACTCTGGGTAACATTATCTGTGAACTAGCTGTAAACTTCCACAGAAATACAGATGACACACAGTTGTTCATATCTGCTGCACCAGATGATGCCATCGCCCTAAATCCCCTGATTAGCTGTCTAAAATAGCTTGATGTCCAATAATGTTTTAGAATTACATGAAGAATAAATACAGAGCAAAAAAAAACTATCCAGCAAACTTGGCCATTTATCCCAACAGCTTAAAAATGAAGCCAGGAACTTTGGGGTTATTTTAGACAGTGATCACATTTTCAAATCTCATATTTACAAGAACAGTCTTCTTTCACCTCAAGAATAATGCATGTGCAAGACCCTTCCTAACACAACACAATGCAAAAAGAGTTGACGCATGCCTTTAGCTGCATCTTTAGTCGCATTGACTATTGCAATTTACAAAAGTTACAAAAGCAGGCTACTGAAAAATTACAATTAGTTCAAAATGCTGCTGACAGAATTTTAACAAGAACTAGAAAGAACGAGCATATTAATCCTGTCGTTGCTCAACTACACTGGCTCCCCGTGTCATTTTGAAATTATTTAAAGTTTGATTTTAAGGCTGCGGTTTAACACTTTCATGTATCTCAGAAATGTTAACTAGCTACCAGCCTAAACGGAATTAAAAGCCAACTTGCAATGTACCCAAGGTTAAACTGAAGAAGATTGGTTTTATTTGCCCAGACTTTGGAATACCCTGTCAAGATATCTCAAGTCTCAGTTCACAAAACGCGATTTTTCAAGAAAGCACTTGCCTAATCACATTTATTTTCATTTGTGTTGTATTTTTATTATCCTTTCATCTCATGTTTTTCTTATGTCGTCATTATTATTATTATTATTATGATTATTATGATTTACCTCCTTTATCTCATGCTTTTCTTGCATTGTTTATTATATTTCTTTTTAAGGCACTTTGGGCTGCAGCTCATTGTATGAAAATGTGCTACACAAATAAATACAATTATTATGATTTAGTGCTACTAACATTGTTTTCCAATTAATTACAAAGATGAAAAAACTACAGCAGCATTCCAAACTCCATCTCTCTAGGAATCCCACATAAAGAAGCCCCCCAGATTTCACCAGGGTAATCACTATACAAAAAAAGCATAAACAAGTACACTATCTGTTTATAATGGGGATGTGCTTGACATTTCTGGGATATGATCAAAAAGTTGACTTGCATAAAGCATTATATAAGCAATTATATAAAATGTCATACTGCCCTTATGGTAATCTCATAAATATATTTCACTGAATGTCTACTTTTAAAAGCCTATATATCGAACTGTACGCCATTTCACCTTGTACAATGTATCTGTTGCAATCTCAGCAAGAAAATGTATACCCTAGCTGTAGTATAAATCAAGTGCATTAAAGGATGTTACTGTATGCTGAAGAAGACTCACATTGTCACTCTTGGTGTGGTACTCCTCGACCCTAACCGGTGATTGGCCACAAATGATACTTTTGAATACGGTGATTGGATGAATCTCATAGGCTGCAACAACAGTTCTTTGCCTCTGAAAACTATATAAACTCATGTATTGGACTTCATATTTTTTGGCTGGACCTCAACAGTGGGGCCAGCCGTGCAAACGCGAATGTCTGTGACTGACTGAGTGATGAAGTTACAGCATTGGTCGGCCAAGTTATGAAGTTACACCATTGGTTGGCCAGAGAGGTCCAGCCATATACTAGGTTTTGACCTGGTCTTGTTAAAGACAGTACTTATACCTCTTCCTGACCGGTCGTTTTATTAAAACATCAAAAGTTTCGTTGTTTGTTATCTTTATCTTCAAAACCATTGTTTTTGTTAAGAAATTCCTACAACATGAACACAATTACCTGAATAACACTCTAAGCTCTATACAGGCAGAAAGTGAACGAACAACACCGGCCGGAGCTACTGCTGCTCCGAGGGTACTCACTGTCGGACTCCTCTGGGGTGAGGACGCGCACTTTGACCTGCGCCGTGCTTGTCTGGCCAGCCTTGTCGGATACGACCAGCTGGAACACGTATAGCCCAGGCAGGAGATTGGACACCTTCACTTGGTCCTCCAGATCGGTTTTCTAGGAGACAATCGATTACAATCAAGCAGACATTCCTTTGCCCACACCGCCAAACACAAACCACCTAAGAAAAGAACCAGCGGAAGGCTGGGGCTAAGTGAAGGGAAGTTATCTGAACCGGTGAGAGAATACAGGGTTAATAGAGTTATGACAGACGGTGATTTATCCACTGTCAAACCTGAAGTCATATTGCCATACGAACAAATGCATCTGCTAACTGAAGTTCTGGTTTTGGCTGATAACTGGATGTTTCACAATCCTTCACAATCGGTAACCTAATTTAATTTATCAAGATGTCACGGGTAATTTCAAACTACATAAGTCTTGGGAAAAAAACAATAAGGCTGCTAATTCATTTCAACTTTACATCCAATTTTTACTCACAAAATAAGTAATAAGAGAAATAATCATATCATACTTTTAAAAGGCAAATTATGCTCCATGCCTTATATGATCACCATGATAGTATCTATAACTATTTTAACCCTTTGACAGGAACCATAGCTTCTTTCTGTGAAGTCAGGGCAATGCAGGAACTCGCTAAACAACGAAGACTTTTACGAAAAAAAGTAAGTTTATTGCAATCACACTGGGCCAACAGGAAGCTCACTGCACTGAACCACAACACACGGTTTGCACCACAGTAGCTATTCTGAAGGTTACCATTTTGATTCAATGAATTTTGAATGCTCTCAAAGGGCCTGAAATGACTCACATCCTACCTTATCTGGGCTGAGATGCGAGTGCCTATCTCTGTGTTTTGGAATGACATAAGCTTGGTTCAGAAGCATCACATGCTCTTACGTCTTGCAACTTACCCAAATACACACACACACACACACACACACACACCTACTGTTACAACAAGACAAAACTGCGAACCCATGAACAGAAGAGGCTAAATGCAATGGCCCTCGTTGGCTGAACTGGGGCCATTACATTACATTAGGCCCATTTCGGTCATCAGCGTAGACAGATCTGGGATCAGTGACTAGGGACAGTCTCACAACTCCTCACCTGAATGTCGACCGATGGGTCTCCCTTCAACAGGCTCCACTGGTAGCTGGTGATTCCATGGTCATCGTAACTCTCAATCCCGTTCAGTGTCACAGTATGATCTGGTTGTGCCACCAGGTCCGGTCCCCCGTTGGCAACTGGGTGCTTATCCTCGTCACCTGCATATAAGCAATATTACCTTTGTGTTGTCAGGAAGGCAAGGCCCTATCAGAACTGATGAATTTGTCTAGTAAGTGAGGGCTGATGTTGTCTAAAATGTGCTTCAAGTAGGAAAATAAAGGCAAATTGGTTACATAAGGGCCCCATGTTAGATACTAAAGAAGACCATGATCTACATGAACACCTGACATTCAGCTCAAGATTTTATATGGTGAGGGATTAAAATGGCTTATCACTCAAAGAAAAAAAATCCAGTCTACACATTGTAATAAAAATCACAATATAAACTTCCCTTATAACGTGTGTATCATTAGCTCAGGTTTTCAGGTTTTACAATCACCTTTTACTATACCACACTTGCATTACAGTTTGAACATCGTGGACAATACTGGGCAAATTTTCCATAATTTATGCAGGTCATATACAAGTCTTGGGGACGAAGAATTTAAGGTCTGCTGCCGTTTGACGAGGAACGTTGATGGAAGTATGATAATTTGGCGTTTCGGTGCACAATCATAGTAATTTGCAGGTGACCAAATATTGAATGCCAGTTCTTTCCAGTATTGTGGTATCGCGGAAGATGAAAAGCTTACCAGGAAATTTTTCAAGGTGCTCTGCGAACACGGAGTCCAAGATATAGATGTTATAGCCCATTGTCTTGACAAACCTGCAAACATACTCTTCCATGTAGAGACAGCTGAACAGGAAGCAGTTATTGATTGTATCGGCCTCTGGCCCGTTCTCAATCAAAGCTAGATCGCAATTTGGGTCTTTGCAACAAGCGTTTATGCAGTCGGCTGTGCTGTGGACCTCAGGAGACCTGAGAAAACGGGCCCCATCTTTCACCGAATCGCGTGTGTCCACTACAAAGTCTTCTGTTCCCTTCCTGAATTTCTCCGAGCACGGGACCTCGGGAGTGTCTTCTTGAGCGCGCACCGGGCAGTAAATTTGGAGCAGTAGTGAGGCACCCAGGAACAGTCCGATTAACAACGGAGGCATCCTAAGGCAATAAATAAAACCGTCGCTTTCTTTGATCCGACGGGTAACCTAAAAAAGAAAATAAATTTCAATAAGGCAATTTCATGTTTTTATAGTTAGAACAAAAAAATAACGACAGTTTATAATTAGGTTAGCCTACATCTCCTGATAGAGTTGAGAAATGTAAATTCTTCACGTCACTTGTCATTTAAATAGTTTGTAATAGGCCCCCTCCGTGTTACTTTCTTTTAAAAAGGTAGCATAATTTCATCTATTTATTCTGTTTTGTCGCAAAACATGTAGACTAGCCTATCGAAAAAATCCTCACGTTAGCGACCAATTTTTAGAATCTTACGTTTTAATTGGGCTACCAATGTTGTCAATCAATAGGCTATAAAGTCTACGTTTGGTGTTTACTGTTAACGTTTATTTATATGCTATATATTTGGGTGACATTTAGTAACATAAAACACGGCTGTTGCAAACAGAAGTACAAGTCCGTTTCGGTTTGCAACCTTGTCTAACTATTTTTTTTTAAGTGAGAAAAACGCATACGCACCTTGACAAATTAAACGCGACCCTTGTTTTCCGTGCGTTGGGTTCCTCGTGAATTAAAAACCATGAATTGAAGTACAAGATAATCCACCTTACTTTCGGATATTTTTTAGTTCTGAGAGTTGAACCATTTACTTAGCTTTTGTTTCGCTGGGTTGCCTCTTTACCTATAAATTTCAGGAAGTGAAATTGTACGCCGCTCCTTCTAGACAGAGTGACGCAGTCACAGGGAAGGGTGTGGGAGCATTTTCGCGACCTGTGTTTGTCAGGTTACAGGGCGGATGAGTTAAATTTTAAGCCATCTTTACTTTTATTTTTAATGAACAAAGCGTGCTGAGACCTCACCAGGATGTCAAAATCAAAAGAAGCGCTTAATGTATTTAAATACTAAATACATTAAGCGTCAAATATATTGATCTGTGCTTAACACAATAGTCACTGTCCACTTGTTAAAACCCACTGACAGTGGTTTTTTAGACACTCAAACATTATCCTAAAAATGCCCTGAACTGTATTCGCTGGTTAATTGCGACTAGCGATTTGCAGCGATGAACAATTAAACAAAAAAAAAAAACAAACAAAAAAAAAAGATATCATGCATTTCAGCGTGATACCTTCTTTATCTGACTAAATGCCTTTTGTGCATAGTCGGGGAAAACATTGGATTTTGCGGTGTCTGTGGTTGGATAATAGATGACAGGCACTTGATTTTACAGACTGACAAGACTTCTAGACCGGAAGAATCGACAGTTTTTTTAAAAACTTTTATCGTGGAATGTCATTCGTAACTGACATACATAGGCATACTTCAGGCGGATTTTTAGTGATGTTTTCTATTTTTCTATTTTAAAGATTATGGAACATGAAGTACACGGAGTCATTAGTGTTCATTGTGTCTATTATGAAACACCACCTATCGATCGCAAATAAATACGGAGTATAGACGCTGGGGGGCACTCAAACTCTGAATTTCAACAGAGTGAATAACAGTAAGACATAGCATCCTGTTATAGTGCTTTTCCATCAATTCTGAGTTTGAAACATTTGCTGGACATATACAATGTCTGTCATTGTCTTTTTCTTATAGTAGCACGTCATGGTAGAGTGCAGTAACTCACCCAAAAAAATATAAATTAATAACTTATCTTTTTTGTTTACAAAACAATATAAAATAATCTCGTGGTACTGTTACGTTATGATTTTGAATTTCTGAGGTGGTAAACATTTCACTCAGTCTAAATATTGATATTTAACAAACTTTGTTTATGGGTAATGCACAGAACATAGATTTATTTTTCATCATAAATATGTATAGGTACACTGAATGACATTGTGAGCTGGTAAACTTATCAATATTTTTAATATTCACGATACTGTGATTTTGTAAAGACTAAAACACATCTCAAGTGAACATACGTTTTCTTAAACTTAAATTGTTTTACATTTGCACCCCTTATCCATCATAGACCCATGCACAGTGTTGCCAGGTGCGTTTTAGTTTTATTGTACAAAATATCTCTTCATATCCCCAGTCTTCAACTGATTCCCATGCAACTATTCAAGACAGTTTCCTCGTGTACTGTTTTACAATCCCTCATTGACTATTGATCACTCTTACTGACCCTGATTTTGTTTTACAAACCCAGCATTAGAGGGAAACTGCTCCAGTTTGGCAACCCTGAGAACGTGTCCACCTTGTGAGGGTGGGGCGAAACCTGAACCCCTGTCAATGTGCCTCTGGGCCATTGATATATTTAAGCAGAGAGCGTATGTGGGCGGGCACAGGTTCAGGAAAGAGTGTGAATCCACTCGCCAGGAAAGGCGAGCTGCAAAGAGCGCTCAATAATTCAGCATTTGTAACAGACGTTAGCAACAATGGCCTCGCCATACAGGACCAAGGTCGACTGACATATATGAGGCATATCATTATATATAATATAATTGTTTGTCCTAATTCTACCTCCCTTTCTCTGCCTCTCTGCCTATCTACTCTCCTCTCTCTCTTTCTCTCTCTCTTTCCCTCTCTCTCTTTCTCTCTCTCCCTTCCTTTCTCTACACACACACACACACACACACACACACGCAGTGACAGCAGGCAGGCGTGCACACCCGCACAAACATCTTTCATTACCGCCAGAGAACGAGGAATGAACGAGAGGCAGAGGGACAGAACGAGAGAGAGATAGAGAGAGCGAGAGAGGAAAAGCGCACAGAGGAGAGGGAGCAAGACCGAGAGGAGAAGAGAGAGACACGGAGACAGCACACCGCGCTCGCCCGACTCTCCCCAGCCCCATTCCAGGAGGCAGGAAGCAGGCATGGTGGAGGAGGCCGGCGCCCAGCCCAGGGTGATGTTCCAGACACCCGGCAAGGAGGAAGAGGAGGAGCCGCCGTACCGTCGCCTGGGCAAGCTAACCGTCAAGTACAACCGCAAAGACCTGCAGCGGAGGCTGGACATCGAAGAGTGGATCGACGGTCAGCTGCACCTGCTGTATGACTGTGAGGTGAGGTACTGTTGTGGAGGGGGGTGTGCAGTGTCAGTCAGGGGGGTCACTCACAGGTCAAGTCTTGGTTATGTGAGCAGCTTTTGGGCTGCCCAAGAGGTATCTCCCCAATGTGTTGCCATGGCGAGTACTTTCATCTCTGCTGTGAGTCCTTCACTATGCTCCTGTGGCTTATCTTGCCAGCACTCCTGGGGTAGTCATGCCATGACTGATTATCCTTGAATATTATTCCATGCAATACTGTACGCTCTTGATTTATATAAAGAGAAACCTTATCTCCATCATGGTTTTATATGACAATTTGAAGCGATTGTATGCAATGCAATCAGCAACACCTAAACCAGAGGAGCTGAATGATCAGTGTGTCTTCAAAAGATGAATGTAAGTGCCTAGAGATCTGTCATCCTGCTTTATTCAGAGGGAAATGGCAGAGAAACATTCATCACATGCTGTATAATTTGGTCTGTGAAAGAGTTATTTAGTAAATCTGAATTGAACTAATAAGCTCATTAATATCTGTTGGACTTTGTATTGGGGCTTGCTTATCACAAACCTGATCGGTGTATCATTACACTAACTCATTAAAAGATATTTGCCCCTGACTAATAGCCCAGAATAGCTATTAAGCCACAAACATATATAACTGCTAAAGGAATGTAATGCAACATAATTTATGACGCTAATATAAAGCGTCTGAGAAATATTTCACAATGTCCTTCACTGCTGCTATAATGAATACTGTGAGTGGATAAATCCCTTTCAGTCCACGCATTTTAGTTTTGAAGTAAAATCAATTAAGTAATATCAAATCCACTTTTAATGAATGACTTCAAAGGTTGGAATCCCACTGGGATTCAGACATAGGCAAACTGCCCATCATGCACCACATCTCAGAAGAATAAAGGCTAATGTTTGCTTAACCCATTCTGGGTCCCCTCCATATAACAGTGAAGGTTCTCGTGCCAGTGACACTGCATGCTGCATTAAGATTGGTAAGGAGTTCCAGGGCAACACCATGGCAATAGAATTCATACATCTCCTAGAAACCAGAGCAATTTGGCAAAGTATTCCTGGGAGGCAACATTTATCATTGGCTGGAAGCTGGGATTACTGCCCATGCAAACACGGAAATACAGCCCCAAACTCAACTCAATGATAAAGCAGTACGTATGTGTGTGAGTGTGTGTACGCGTGTGTGTGTGTGTGTGTGAATGCATAAAAAACATTACAATTGCAAAATAAAATACACCAGGATGAATTTCATAGAGAATAGTTCAATATTAATTATTTTAATTAATTTTTAACACTATTAATTTAGTGCATGAAATTTCATACGATTATTGCTGATATTTTTTAACTTATGAAATTATACAATGCAGTGACAGTGACAGCAGTTGCTATGGATTACAATAACAATTGAAGGAGAATATATTATTAATATGCTGGAAGTTTTTTGTTGTTGTACTCAATGACTTTTTATGATGGGAATACTTTTGGCAACCAAATGGTAGATATGCTTTTAAAGAGCACTAAGGCCATTTAAAATGTATAAAATATAAAAGTTACAACAGTTTATTATGGAATAACAAGTATTTTTCATGGGAAACATCAAACATAAAAAAAAAGGAATTTGTTGAATAAAGTAGTTTCTCCACCAGGCTCAGGCGAAAATGTGACCTTTTCTGTGGAGGAAGGGAGTGCACATTCAGCAGTCAGTGTTCTGGGAGAAAAGGCCATCGTCAGAGTTAAACTGGGCCCCATTTCACAAACAGCAAAAAGGGTGACAATGGAGACAGTGTGGTGTTCGGAGCTCAGCCTCCTTCTTCAGTGCGGCCCAGCCAGGTCTTTGCAGGCCAACAGGAACTGTTCTGGGAGAAAATTAATCCCAGCCATGTGCTCTGGTCATTTTAACCCCCCCCCATAAAGATTAATTAGTATAACTGCTATATATACTGATACTGCATCATAAATCCTTATACTGACTTTCATTTTCAATTGAAAGTTTATGTGTATTTTTTTCCATGAAAGGTCAGATACATTTCTTTGTTGCCCTTATTGCACAGATATGAATTATATGATAATGTGTTGGTAAATTAGTGCTCACATGCTAAAATTACCATACTGTAGTTTTTCTTTAATTAGGTAGCACTGCTGAGGTCAACTTAGCTGAACTAAAAAGTGCATAATGTGAGATTGTGTGTGTGTAACTGTGTGCGAACTTGAGTTGTTCCCATGGATAAAAGATACCTTCATGCATTCAGTGATGGGAACAGTGCTATCTTTGCCTCTGCGTATAAGAGCGATGACTTGGACTCTGAAAAGTGCTCAAACGTCAGGGTATGCAGAGGGAATGGGATACAGATTGATTCATGCAGTTCAATTAAATAAATTCTAGCAGTTTCATTGATCTCTTCTGAATGGAATCCGCCTATTGATACATTAAATTTAAACAAAGAAATGTGTTTTTATACAACTTCTTTGATGACACAACAAAGCTGGCTTTATAGATATCATAAAAGTGGTAGTGCAGTAAAAAACTTCTCAGAAGGGGAGTTTCAGCAGATGAGGTCACAATCAAACCCTTGTAAGAGTAATTTTCTGATTGACAGTATATGTGTGTTAACATAGAGACAATCACGTGATTAAATATATCCTTTATTATTCTCTTGATTATTGTTATGCCATATATCCCAATGTAAGTGATTCGAAATATACTCTTTATAGCAAATATTTTCAAATCAAGTGTTCAGACCCTAGTCTGTTCTGAGTTCTGGAAAGTGAGAGAACACCCTGTCTGAGAATTGGTCAGTAAACAAAAAGATAAATGATCAAGGCGTAAGTGTGAAAAACAGATTGTCCCATTCTCCACATATTGGGAGGCCTGGTGGATGACACCGCAACCTGGAGTATTTTATTGTACGGTCAATCTTATCGGGAGACAAAATAAAGCTGGGAAGACCAAGGTTGTCAGAGCGGGTGTCCACTGCTAAGGAGGGTAAGGATTAATTAGGGCAGGGGGCAGCTGTTTAGGTGAGATCTTGTGGATATAAGGAACGGCCTATGCATCTGAAACTTCAGAGAGTTTTGTGAGCGCTCTCTCATCTTTCTTCTCCTTGCAAGTTGAATAAAAGTCTTATTGATCTTTGAAGGCGCTGTGACTCTGTGTTATTGGGGAAGAATCTCACCTCTGGGTATGTGGGGATGGAAAACGGTAATTTCCCTGACACCCTGAAGTAATATGACACAGCGCTTTGAGAATATATTTCCTGTAGTTTGTGCATGTTGTAGTTACTCATAAGAATCAAAAGAAAGACACAGGAGAAATTAACACAGGCTCTCATTGTTTTTGGAAACAGTTGGTTATTCATCTTTGTTCGACTCTACGCCCACCACACGCTGCAACTCTTCAACCTCACTTGATTTCATAAAGGTCACCCCTCCCTGTTCTGTGGGAAAATCTGATATTTGCAATGTAAATCTAACACACACCTTCTATTGAATTTTAAAATGAATTAAAAATTTCCCATTTCCCAGAATCAAAACCAGAGGGAAAAATGATGAGTTTTACTTTGTATACTGTGTTCATGCTCAGCCAGTGGCTATTAAAAATGATTAATAAAGGCATGAAAAAGTATGTCCAACCCTGGAACATTTTGACTGGAGCTTAATGGCTTATTCCAAATAAGGCGTAACATTTCTGTTTCTAGTAGTGAAGACCATCCAATCTCAGCAATGAATCCATCGAAAAGTGGAATTGTGATCGTAGCTTCTGTTATTGCCGCAGTGGTGGATGAGAACACGAGTCTTACTTCATTCCTAATGCTTCATTTGCAAAGCAGTTTCGAGATCTAATGTGCTGAGGTAGAAAAATGTTGTTATACCGGCAGCTGTTAAAATTTTTATGGCTTCTTCGCTTCTCACAGCTTTTACAGCCGTTATAATGTTCTGGTCGTTGCAGTTACTGTAGATCTTACACCGCGGTTGATTCTAGATTCCTGGCTAAGATGAAAATGCAGGGGAAAAGCCAGAGGTGTGGTGATGAGGTAGGGAGTGACGGAGTGACCAGAGCACATGACCAAAAGGTCACAGGTTTAAGTCTCAGGCACGGAATCCTCAATCATCCTGGCACTTTAGCTGAATGGCTTCGGTAAAATAACCAAAGTTTGTGATCGGATAATGAGTGACATGAGAGCTAGGCAAATCAGCCTAAGAAAACAGGTATCTGCCAAAGCCAATAAATTATGTAGTGACGTTGGCAAAAGGTGATTATTTTCATGTCGGCTAAGAGTAAAGGTCACACTGAGGGTGTTCTGTTGCCGACTTCCTAGTGCAAGAGGAGGGTCGGCCCCCTGCGTCGCTGTACTAAATTATTAAAGGATGTTTCTCATTTGCATTTGTAAAGGTCAGGGCTTTCTGTGTCCTTCAAGAAGGCAGTACCTATTTCTTAGAACAGGGACACAATAATCACCATCATACATTATGAGTGCCTTTGCTTATTACTCATTAGCAGCTTTTGTGGCAGTCATTAGATCTGGAGTTACCCAGAATGCAGTTGTAGAAAGATGTGTTAGAAGCATATCACAGGAACAACAAGTGCATATGCTCACTACATTACTGAACAGCCCGCCACACAGTAAAGCAGTACCAAGCTGAAAAACAAGTCTAAAGCATAAACATACAACACTAACTGTTTTTACCCAGCATGTCCTTAACATCAACATGCCTTGTAGTATAGCATGTAGTATATAGACTGTGAATGTGAATGAATAGATTGCATCTACAGTATATAGCTGATTTTACCATTTCAAAGCATAGTGAAGGACCTCAATTTAACACCACCAATGTGTAGCACCCATCTGGATGATGTACAGCAGCCAGTTTTGGAATTAAAGCACTGCACACATAAATATATATTTTATTACAATACCTATGGATTTCAACCATGAATGTTGATTTCAGAGACGTTATTCAGGTTTTAAACTGCTCTGTAGCCAAAGCTTCTTTTGGGTAGAAATCTGAATTCATTTGACTTTTGGAATGATACCATTCATTTCCAAAATAGTTTCTCTTGATCATCACACCAGATGTTAAAGCCTTTCGTGTTGCCTCAGTGAAACCAAACAACAAAATTCACATACACAATTAATTGCTATACTGTGGTATACTTTTGAACATTTTATAAATAAACTGGTGTACATGTTTGTGTGCACCTGAACATAAAGAGATTGTCTAGCAAGCAAGAGTATCTTATTTTTAATAAAAGTGATCAATTCAGACCATATTTGCAATTTTAATTTGGAAACATTATTAAATTTGGCTTACCACCTTCGACATAGAAAGCATGTAATTGGTGCTGGAAACCATACTACATGAAGAAACAATACAACATCTGGATGGTACATGCAGTGTATGTCTTGATTGAAGTTTATGTTATAAAGTTTGCTCATCTGTAAGTTTTGGAGGTAATGGTGCAAAGGGCATACTGTCAAATTCATTTGTGGACATTATTGTATTAATCCCTGTGCACTGTATGTCTTCCACAGCATGGAGAGAATATACGGCATGTAATTTGTGGGAACAGCTATAATAATGATTGCTCCACTTATATAAAAAAGATAGTTCTCTGAGCCAAGAGGGGCTAAATCAGAATGGCTCTTGGCTTTGGGTGGCTGTGTACTCAGTTACCATGGTTACGTGATCTGGGGCAGGAGGAAGTCATCCAGACTTGTCTTGAGCTATGTCTTTCAAGAAGGATCTACAGTTTCACTGACAAGAGATGCCTTTGAAAGTTGCTTTATTTAAGCCAGAAGACTAACTGCATTTGTGTTGCAGGTGGAGGTACTTGGTTATGCATAAATTAAACAAAACCAAGCCTGCTTTCATCATCACAGCCGTGCAAGATAACCTGTTTTAACGCCACTCCCCATTTAAATTCACTGTACATGTGTTCCACAGAACATATAAGTATGTCATAAGCTGTCATAATCAATCCCATTAATATGTACAGGAAATGGGTGATGTATTAATAAATTAACATTATAGTAATTATACTATTAATATTAATAAAAATGTTAGCAGACAGTAACTTTTTGACTGCTGAAAGGAAATCTTTATCTGGAACAGGAAAGAAATGCAGAATATCACAAATATTTAACTTTGTGACAGGAGCTCTGCTTTAATTATGTGGAACCAAATCGTGCTCTTTCCTTAAACTGAGTGCTTCTGTGGTGCTTCAGGTGTCATAGGCTGCCCCGGTCCTGACAATCTTGTGAATCAAGCTATAAAATGATGCAGTCTGGAAGACTAGCTCTATTGCCTTGCTCTTCTGACCTGCATATTGATACACATTTGTATTTGTTGTGACTGTCTATTTTACCAGCTAGTTTAACACCCCAGGCTCTAATCTGATGGTCCAACCATGATGGTTATTTGCTTGGATATATTCCCCATTGCCTATTAGCATTTTAAGTAATGATACTGGGCCAGCCAGCAGAGCATGGGTTTCCCTCTATAACTTTGTTCCTTCCAGGATATATTCCCACCAAGGAGTTGTTTTTTTCTTCTTCTCACCACTGTTTGAGTACTTTTATTTCTATTGGGGTGGGGAAGTCTTTAATTTCCTGGTTTTTTGGGGGTTCTGTCTCAGTCTTTCCAAATTTGCCCATTTTCTGTTTTCTGTCAAAAAAATCTTTTTGACAGTGTCTGTAAAAAGTGCTATTCAAATAAATCCAATTGCATATTGGATGAGTTGCTGATATGTTGGGTTTCTTCCAAAATTTGGAGAACCAATTTGTCACATACTGCTAGCCTGGACTTAGTTACAATACACAACATATTGTGGTTAAATCTCTGTTTCTGTTTGGACAAATTGAGATTCAATTGCAAGGTATCCTTAATTGATTTTGATTTCCAAACTGAAATCCCCTGATACACTTACATTGTCTGTTTAGACTATAAGTACATTTAGACATGTAAGTACTTTCAGAAATGAAGCTTATTTGTCTCCATAGGGGAACCTTTTATGTTCTTTATTAAACCCTCTATAACAGGTGAGAAATGTGAAAAAGCTCCAAGATTAAACCAATTTCCCTGACAATGTATCCTTGAACTAGATATGGTTGCTCTTCAGAGACACAGAGTAGCCTTATGGAACCGTTTCATCTGAAAGTTTAGCTCTATGCTTTATTGTATTGCGCAATAAAGATAAAGCATACATACTTCTTTAATATATGGCCCATCTCAAGCAGCTTTTATTCATTCCACTGCCTGTGTCACTTTACCATCTGCAGGAAGAGGACATCCCAGAGCTGGAAATAGATATTGATGAGCTCCTGGAGCTACCAGATGCTGATCAAAGGTCCAAGCTGCAGGTGGGCTCATGCAGACTGAGAATGACCCTTGCATTTTCACAGTGAACACTGGATCATCCTGCTGGATTTCACGCAAATTGCCCCTCATATACTGGTATGAGCCTTGAAAAGGCTCTCCAGGTGGCTCTTTAAAAAAAAAAACACTTAATGTTGAAATGCTAATATTGAGACATATTAATGGAAAACAAAATGATGGATTGGTTTTTAAAAATGTGCTAATGTTGTATGACTTTATTAATTGCATTTATATGTGATAATCATACATGGATAATGAGAAGATAATCATACATGGAAACATAATATCCTAATGCTATAATTAGCTTAACTATGACAGTCAAAATAAATACCACATACCTAAAGAAGCACCTATATAATGTGTTGATTGGCCTAATTTGTAGCAATTTGTAATTAGAGTTGTGATACATGTTGGAGTTTAAAGCAAAAAAGAAAACAAAATACCTCTTCTTGCAAGAATGGTCATACCAATATCACAGAATTCATATATCTCTTTGAAGGAGTGTCTGATTATTGTATGTCTGCCCAGACACATGACATAGCAGTCAGCTGATTACCTCAGACAGTTTTTTTTCCCTTTTTTCTATTGAGCTCTTGTGTAACACTGAATGAGATTAGGGTTGAGATTAGAATGTTCACACCAGTCATTTCATTTGAATTTGTGGTGTACCTCTCTTTGTAGGAACTACTCCAGGAATGTGGCAAACCCAAAGATGTAAGTAAATATGGAGCAAGCAAATGGTTATGTGGGCTATATTCTTGGTGACTGTACAACACCACTCCTTGTAACTAGAGTCAATGGGGTTCACAGATACCTTTGTTAATGAAGTCTTCTTCAATAGGCAGTATGAGATCATTGCAGTGACTAAGAATTTTAGCATTAACAACATTATTTCATGTCATCAAATCCTTATCTTCATGATCATTCTCCATATGGACATTTAATCATATATTCTTTAGTGGTGATGATAGTTAATCACAAATTCTGTAGTGGTTCTGATGTATAACCATGGCTCTTACCATTGCATTTACCTCCAGGATTGCATTTACCTCCACTGATTACTAAAGAAAGAGCAAAGCAGCCATCCACTTGGATGGAATTATAATGAAATATCATTTAGCACCAGAGTTATTACAAGATGATTAAGACCGACTGTAGCCTATACGTGTAATGGTGCAAAACTGGCACTAAGTAGCTTGATATTTACAACATGGCTACATTGTAGTCTGTCGTCATTCTGTTTTAATATCTTTGCTCTGCACCAGTACATAGACATATCACAGTCCGTCTCCTTCACTCAATTTTAACAACTCTGGTACAGTCTGTGAAGCTGTCGGACATGTTTATAATCCCGTCACCCGTCATCTCTTCTACCTGTCAGGACTTCATTAATGGGCTGCTGTACCGGATCAAGGGTCTTCGGAAAATGTCAAGCTCTCTCAGAAAATAAATGGGTTCTGTGGAGCTGGGACCAAGCCATTGCCATGACAACGAGTTAACTGGAGAAGCAGATGCCCACGTGAGCAGAGCAGCATGAGAGTCGATAGCAGAACCAACTGATGATGATGATGATGGAGATGGTTGGGAATGTCTTTACCCATAAAGACCACTATAGGCCTCCGTGAAGACAGTCCATTTGGACTGCCTCTTAGTTGTGATTAATGGACAGTCTTAGAATTGTGAAAGATCAACATACAGGTTACAATATTTGTTGTCTTTTCTCACTAAAAGGAAGTAAAAATATTGATTGTACTGTCTATTAGAATACCTGCATGGAACGCCTGTTTGTAACTAGCAAAGAATTGTACAACATCATTGTTTTTCTATTTATATATTTTTGTCCTCATTAGTATTGTATAATGTGTTAATAAAAGAAACTGTTTCATGTACATCTCTCACTTTCACCGCAAGCTGAATCTGTTCGCTTGTTTGTTAGCCCGTGGCAGGCAGCATGTGCTTCATAGATGTGTGCTTGTAAGTCCTATCTCTGGCCATTTAGGAGGGTGATCACCAACATGTGAACCCAGGTAGCCAGCTGCTTCTTCTTTTCACTCTGAATGCATTTAGTTCATGGGTTTGCAACCCTGGTCCTGGAGGGCTGAAGGGTAAGGTTGGGTTTAATTGTTAGTCGGGGCCTTGTTTCACAAAGCAGAATTACTGAGCCAGCTGGATAACTGCACTAGTAAAACCCGGAACCCTCTCAAATATGGAACATGGACTGAAGTAAAAAAAGCTGTTCCGGATTTTACCCGGTGTAGTAATTGTGCTAAATCAGTAATCCTGCTTGTGAAATACCCCCCAGCACTTGATCGATCAGTTTAACTTAAATCTGTGGTTTACATAGTTAAATCTTCACACATTATTTTTTTTAGTCTAAATTGGTTGCTAATTTTAGGGTTTAAACAAAAGCCAGCAGACCCTGTGGCTCTCCAGGACCACAGTATCACTTCAGTGAACTATGGATGACCCTACGACTGGCACATAAAGATCACAGGCACCTGACCGGACCAAAGGAGTCGAGTGAGAACCTTGCTGAACACATTCCCTCACTGGGAGGCACCGTGAGCCAGTAATGTTTATCCCTGAAAATATGTGTTCAGTATACACTCACCGGCCACTTCATTAGGTGACAGGAGTGGCAACCGGTGTG
Organism: Anguilla rostrata; assembly: GCF_018555375.3. Taxonomy (NCBI): domain Eukaryota; kingdom Metazoa; phylum Chordata; class Actinopteri; order Anguilliformes; family Anguillidae; genus Anguilla; species Anguilla rostrata. The sequence goes on from NC_057938.1 coordinate 39,250,728, forward strand.
GTCTTCTGCTGCTGTAGCCCATCTGCTTCAAGGTTCGACGTGGTGTGCGTTCAGAGATGCTCTTCTGCACACCTCGGTTGTAACGAGTGGTTATTTGAGTTACTGTTGCCTTTCTATCAGCTCAAACCAGTCTGGCCATTCTCCTCTGACCTCTGCCATCAACAAGGCATTTTCACCCAGAGAGCTGCCGCTCACTGGATATTTTCTCTTTTTCGAACCATTCTCTGTAAACCCTAGAGATGGTTGCGCGTGAAAATCCAAGTAGATCAGCAGTTTCTGAAATACTCAAACCAGCCCGCCTGGCACCAACAACCATGCCACGTTCAAAGTCACTTAAATAACCTTTCTTCCCCATTCTGATGCATGGTTTGAACTTCAGCAGATTGTCTTGACCATGTCTACATGCCTAAATGCATTGAGTTGCTGCCACATGATTGGCTGATTAGATATTTGCGTTAACGGGTGCAGTTTGCAGCTGAACAGGTGTACCTAAAGAAGTGGCCGGTGAGTGTATATTTCATAATATTTATACATCAATTAATTTCACAATATTAATTGAAATACAATGATCACACACAATGCCTTTTCATTAAATAATTAAAGAAAATAGTTTTTTCTTTAGAAATAGACTTTCTTGGTGGCTTAGCTGAAACTGACAGACATATCTGGTCCAACAGGAACAGGGGATTTTCATTTACTATTGAGTAATGTGTATATGCTGGTAGTTTGCTACAATAATTTTATTTAAGAAGGTGCTTGTCAAAAAAAAAAAAACTCTCCTCGAAAATGCCTGTAATCAAACTACAACTGAGTTCACTACTCCAAATTCTCACCTATCAACTACAAAAGGCTTTTTTATTCATAGAGTTTTCAAATGAATCCTTTAAAGCCTTTTGTGGATTATAAAATATTTGTGGGTATGTGAACTAGGGTGATGTCTAGATGTGTGGGAAAATTTGCCTGTGGGAATGTGGTGTTGTTTGGGTGTGTTGGTGGGGCGATTTTCAGTCTGTATGCTTAGATGCAGTAACGTGTGGGTGTGTGATTATATGTAGCGATGTCAAGATGTGTCATCATGTGGATAAGAATGTGGATGTGTCATGCATTATACATGTTCTTCGAAGTTTCTGTCTTGATTTTCATTTTTGACTCTGAAGATGAAGCAGAACATGATTTATGGTAAAATAGCTTCCTCTAGTGGTCATTATCTGGAGAGGCTGGGAAAAAGTGGCCTCCGACCCTGCCTGTCAGACAACGTATTATTATTTATTATTATTATTATTATTATTATTATTATTATTATTAGTCAGGTGATGGTCAAGTTAAGTAGGGCAGTAATTTCACCCTACCGTAAGTTACTTGCGCATTACATTTTACACAGGTATGACCACACTTCCCTAAATGCTTACCCACAAATCGAATCATTTCTTTTAAATAAACTGACCTATCTTCAACGTCAACACATGAAATTTTAGGCACCATGAAATTGGGTGTATTAAAACGTATAATTATTCGTTGAAAGCGATTGTTAATTTAATTCTCAAATCAAAGCAGAATATTTATATGCACTCCAAACGCATTTCTTTCCTTGGTGAGCAGTTCGAACTTTTCTGCGTTCAAAACAATATTTGTTGCATCTTTGTGTTCGTAGAAACGTTTTTCCAGAGCTAATTAAGCACATTAGCTATCCAATTTAATGTATTATTATTTAATTTTTTTGAGACAAACTACCTTACTATGTTGTGAAATTTTAAGGAAAGACGTTACACTGACAGCTGGATTTGCTTTTCATTATGACCTAAACCATGTACATTATAAAGCATTTTGCCATGTTTATGTTTTCACATAAACACTTTATTTATGGAATACATTCATAAAATTAATGGCATTCACTGCTCTTGTTTGATGATTTTATATTTTATTTCTACTTGGTCAAGCATTTTAAACCCCTCAGACCTTTGATTAACCTGTTGTCGAATTATATTGAATCCTGAGTCCAGTGAGAGTAAGGCTTTAGGAACCTTTGAATGTGTGGGGCTGTTATTGATTCATTATCATGAGTGACTAATTAGCTTGAACTGATCATAGCGTATTGGTGATGCAGACAAACTTTTTTTTATTGATTCATACATCTCCATAATTGTACTGCAGCGACACCCATTATCATGTTCGAGAAGCTTCACAGCTCCATCACTGCAATACTCCATCATTTGGCACAGGCATGGTGTCATGTGTTATTCATGTGTTTGTTGTCTTTCTTTATACCTTGAAGTCTGGTTTGACAAAAAGGCAGAAAATCTGGTTTGTTACAGTAGGACACATGCAATATGCCCTGGTCTGTTTCTACATCAAGGGCCTTTTTTTACCTTAGTCTCACACTGTCAGTGTTGCTATGGCTGAGGAGGGAGGAGCATCTTGGGAGTGTACAGAAACGATCCAGCCAATGAAACAGGCATGGGTGACCTCAATGTTTCATCCAGACCTTGAGCAGCGCCAGGGATCCAGCACCACTACAATTCAAGAACAGCGAGCGTACGGATAATGATGCAGCCATCGCATCCCAATCAAGCTGTTTAGTTGTGACATTGTGAACCTGTTCTCAAAGAGCAACCACCATTAAATTTTGTAAAATAATTTATTCATTTAAAAATCAGAGATGGCAACAATAGGTCTACAGAATTGCTATCTGGGTCAGTTCTGATTTTAATATGTGCTGGTTGGACCAACAGGTAGCTTCCACTAAGTGTGCTAAGTTAGTCCTAGTAAAAGCCTTGGCTAGTTCAGACTGCTATGCATTACAAGTGTTATCTCTATTTGTATTTTATGACCCTCTAAGTTATTTTTTAAGAGGAAAATAATAATATCTTTCCATTAAAACCGCTCCAAAAGTACTGTGGAAATGACCCCTACACATTTGGGACAGGTGATTGAAGCTTAAAAATTAAAAATAGATGCTGAACTGTGTCATTAACTTTCTTTTTACTTAAATAAATTTGTCGTGCTGTGGAGAATATCTTTCACTGGTTCCCAGTCCTTCCCAGTCATGTCCAGCAGGTGGTGCACCTCTGCACGTACTGTGTGCTTCCCATGTGCAGGTATATAAGATGGACACTGCAGAGTTTCCCTCAGGGTGGGAAAGAAAGTAACTATTCTGCCGTTTTGTAGCGGGCTGTTTCACACTTTGTAGATGAAAGGATTCTGCAATGATGCCCGCTACGTCAGCTTCTGGATCAAATTAGCGAGTGGCTCTAAAGGGACATCATGTGTATTTGTCACATCTTTTAAATCGTATTATGTCAAGCATGCAGTTCCTTTTGGGACGTATGAAGCATTCCTCCTTTTATTCACATGCATTCACAGGCAGAGAATTGCACAAAGCCGCTGGATGTGTACGGATACATGAATGCTCAACAGATCGGAGTCACGAAGGCTGCATTCTGCAGTCGTCTGGTCAGAGGAACTGGAGGAACGCAGCAATTACAAAAATGCAGCTGCTATATATCAGGATGGCATTAAGTGCAGAGCAGAACCCTTTGGTAAACTGCAACAGTCTCATAGGTAGGTACTTTTCCCCATACTGGTTATGAGCTACCCATTTTTGGACACCTAAGCGATTGTATTCTGATTGGTTCCCAAAGAATTTTTCAGGCATGTGTGTCTCCTCAAACAAATTCTGCTGCAGAGGACACAGGGATACAAAAACTAGGCAATAGGCCAGTACTGCCCCAGGGAACCTCCCTGATGAACCTGGAACTTAGGGGGAAGAAAAGGGCGGTTGAACCCCAACCGCTCAATCAGGTTTTGGCCTCTGTCAGCTGTAAGCTTTGGCTGATCATTTTCTAACTTTTTTTTACTTTGCATGAGGGCATTCATGTCATCACAATCCAGGTGCTGTGCTTTTCATTCATCATCTTTCTTCATCGCTTTATGTTGTACTTGCTCGCAACAGGTCACAATCAAGCCCTGAACGTACAGAAACCTGCTGCCACTCACAATGGTCAGACCAATCCGATGGCAGTGTGTAATGAGAACCCGCCTGGAGCTTCATGCCCGGAGCCTTTCAAACACAAGTCAATACCAAGCGTGGCTTCACCCAGTTTCTGCACAAAGGAGAATGACCTCATACTTGAACAAGGGACCCAAGTCATGGTGTGATATGAACTCACTCTTTGATCCATAAATACAGTGTACAGACCATTAAGTCTGTTATTCACATTAGTGCGCATGTCTCAAATATACCTCTGTAATAATTTATATAATTAATGTGTATAATGATTAATTTTTATCCACATTCTTTCAGAGGTCCCAACTTTGCATGTTTTATCACAGTGCTGTGGTCACAGCCCCAAGAAAGAAACACTTCCAACCCATTGTAGATTGGCCATCAGAAGTGTCAGTATTTGCTGATGTCACCACAAGATATACTGCTTGCAGCTGTTGTAGTGAAAATATAGATTCTTTCTCCTGTCTTAAATCTGGGAGTGTAGCACCATGGTTAATGAAAGAGACCATAAACCATGCTTTTATGTTCAAATCCCAGGTGGAATCTCAGCAAAGATCTTCATTATTTGATGCCAAAATGACCTCCCAGTAACTTCTAACCAAGTTGCTCAGCATTCACAAATGGCCCCGGGATAATTTTTAATGATTCTTGCAAAAAAACGGAAAAGCCTGTGACACTGTCTTGCTTTCCCCCTTGGTTAAATGTCAGGTTTTCAGTGGGCGGGGTTAATTGGGTACAATTTAGTGTATCACAAAAACGCTACGACTGGTGAAATCCTTTCTACTTGCAAGATGTAAATGATGATCTTGCCACTTTTGAGTGGGGAGGCTAAATTGGAAATGCCTAAATATTCCACTTTCTCTAGAGTAAGAAAAATAATAAGCTCTTTTCTTTTCAAAAAAAAAAAAAAAAAAGGAGACCCACAAGAAATGGCTTTCTGGAGGCCCACAAGCACTGCATTATTGCAATAACCCAAGCAGTTAATATTTGTAGTGTTCATTTACGTGAGGAAGACTTCACCAACTATCTACAAAAACAATGTGGCTTTGCTAAAAAGCTATTGCTCGGGCATGGTGCGGTGCCTTCTATCCCTTCATCCCCCTCCCTGTTGCAACACTTCCTGTTGTCGCAGAACAGACTTGTGAAAGATTGATAAGTAGGCCTACTATTAACTAGCAGTAACTAAATAGCTTTCAAGCTTAGATATGCAGGGATAGGGATTCTTTTTTGGGGAGTAATGTCTAGAATTTGAGACTGCTGTCGAGTCTGACGTTAGTTCACAGTAGCACAGTGTTACAACATTATCTGCAGGTTTACTATATGATAGTAAAGCCTAGCTTATGTTGCTTTATTTCATGTAGTCTAATGTTAGTTACTGCTCTGGACAACCTGCTTTAACCTAACAAAGAGGAATGAGGTGACTCATGGATCTAAATATTTATGACTGTACATGCCCACCCTGTCTGCTGAACAATGATCTATTGTGTTTGCTACAATTTCATGGTTATAATCGGGTTAAAAACTTGAAAGTAATATTAAGGAGACAATCAGTTGTCACTTTTGGAGAATGTAACCACAATTTGAATTAAATTTCCTGGACCGTTAATGATTCCTGGTTTAAAATCAGTCAGAAATTAATACAACGTACTTTGGCTGTCCTACATCAATAGTCATGTGTTCATTTTTTGTACTGACACTAGAAATAGATTAGAAAATTCATGGTTCAATATTGGAAATTGAATATTTTTTCCCATCCTTAGCAGGTGTCCATTGTTCAGTGCATTGTGCGTTCAGTGCATTGTGTGTTTATTCATATGATGTATTTGTGAGCCCTGTGGGGACAGATGATGTGATCAGGAAGTGTTTTCCCGAATGACTAGTCATATGTTTTACTTGTGTTCTGATCTGTTCTGAGTTTGACCAGTCTTGCTACAGAAAATGATGTGCTTGGTATGCATATGTACTTGGACAACCTAGTTTTTAGCCCCTGTGAATTCATGCAGTTAGATATTAACTGAAGTAATTAAACTTTAGCACTTTGATCAAGGTTATAGTGGTTCACATGGGAATCAGACAAGCAGCCTCAATTAAATTAATTAACCCCTGATATGCCAGGATGCAGATCTGATTCTGAAACTTCCTGCAGTTTATCATATTTGATGAGAGTTTCACCTGGGAGCCATTTCAGGCCATGTAAGTTACTGAAGAATTTCATAAAGAATGTAAATGTACATTCCACATGAAAAAATATAAATTCTAAGTTCTTCATTTTTATTTGTGGTAGGGCACCTGTGCCTGCTCGGTCTTTGAAAATGGGGATAGGAACAGTTTTCCTATAGCACTAATTTATCCTTTTTTCAATGCTTTTCACGCCTTTGAGAAATGCTTCAGTACATCGCTTAAGATTTTCTCTTGCCTAAGAAAAACACTGAAGTTGAAACTATCCCTTAAATAACCATCTTATGAGAACTTCATTCTGCTCTCTTAAACATTGGCATCTTCCCATACAAACACAATATTGGTTGATCTCTAGTACAGTCACTTCCAAATTATATAAATGGGGCACCAACCATATTTATTTAAAAAAAGTTAGACTGCTAATAGGTGCCACCCCTTCGCCCTCCCCAGTATGCTCTGGAGAGAACGGAACCCCTGTGAGAGCGCTCCACCACTAGCAGAAGCCAAAACGAGATGCTTTTCTCGAGCCCGGAGGGCACAAGCAATTGTGCTCCGGTGGCACAGATAGCCTGTACCCCTTACAGACCCCCACGCCATTGCTGGGAGCGACCTGGCCTTACTCAAGCTCACAAGCGGCCTCACCACCGACTCTCAGGTACTTTGCCCTGGTGGAGGTTAGGTGCGGTTTCTGTCCTGTTGATCCTTTTCAGGGTTTCCCTAACCCAGCCTGCAGCACCTACCGCCTCCCTTTTAGCATTGGCTGCTGTTCCAACTCAAATAACAACTTCCTATATGCAAGGAACTGAATGACTGACCAGTCATTTTAGTCACATTCCAGAAAATTATGTGAAAAGAAATTATTGGATATTTTGTTCCAGGACAGACTGATCAGTGACAATGATATTCAGTTAACTTTGTTCCCCGTGATTCACTCTAGCAAATGTGGTGTTTATTGGATAAGATCTAACAAACTGACTCACCCATTTGGGGAATATCAGGATGAATCCACCTGACGGAATTAAAGGAGGTGAGACAGAAGCAGAGGCGACACAAGGAACGCGCAGGAGAACACACTAGCAACCAACAACCAAAGAAATGTCAACAACAACAACAATAACAACAACAACATTCTAGAACGTAACAGATTGATTAACAGAAAGAACTGAGCTTGGGGACGCATAGCTGAGATCAGGTCGGAGGCAGCTGCATCCCAGGTAGGGGTGGGCCATACGATGATTTTATATCAGTCCCAGTACAGTTTCAGCCATTATATCGTGGAGACTATTCTTTAGACTTTTCTGAACAGCTATTTTAGGTTTTATTGCTAACCTGCTAGCATTCTAACTAGTGTTTACTGCTTTCAAAATCCTTGATTAGCTGTAGTGATATTTCAACCAACTGATTTCATCGCTAATTGAAGTAGAACTGCAGCAAAACTGTGAATACTTTTTTTATCTTGTCATGTTTTTTATTTTTGGCTTGGCTGTGGTCGCGTGTTCGGCGTGTCCCGGCATGGTGAAATGTCATGATATGCATCGCGTATCACCCAAAATATCTGAAGGAACTGTGATTAGATTTCTTTAGGCACATCACCCAGCCCTCACCCCAGATCCCTGTCATTTCTCCCATGTCTTAACAAGCTTCCCTTTGGTCTGCCACTCTGCCTCCTCCACCTTCTCCCCGGGGAGACTTTCTTGCCTGAACGCCTCGAACCCCCCACAGCAAGCTGGAGCCGGCCCAGCGCAACACAGACTCCACCGACAAGATGACTTCCACAGCTGACACCCTCACGGGTATGGCTTTCTGCTGTATCCCGGCATGCAGCTATCCCCCTGTCGTACACTTTTTTATTTGCTCATAGTGTTCCTCTGGGGCCACCAATCTGCTCTGATCAGTGGACAGAAGGATCTCACTCTGGTGACAGTTAGTAGTCTGTGGGATCCTGATGAGGTACTGGGGGACAGTAATGCAGGGGCAACCCAAGGGACCCTGGCTGATCAAATAAACCTTTCTTCAACAAGGCCTTAAAAATTGCATCATCACAATGGTTTATTGGGTCTCCCTGCTGATGGTGATGGAGATGGTGGACCCCAGCAGTTTGAGTGTCAGGGGACGGCTTCTGGATGAAGTGTATTTGACTTCCTGTCCTGGCATTTACAGGAAACTGGGCCCCCAGCCAACTATCGATGAGTATGACATGCTGTCTCCAGGTAACTTAACGGGAGGCCATTGGGTCATAAATCACCACTGATGGTGTCACTCATGACTGCTATTATTCGCTCACTGGTGTTGTCCAATCCTGCTTTTACTCAGACTCGCTTATCAGTTTGTGGGACCAATTCTGATCGATTAATCATTGAAGTGACAATGCTTTTTTTTATTACATTATCGCTATTATTAATTCTATTTTATGCTTTATTTGATATAGTAAAGCTAACTGCTAATCAGCTGTGTTGTGTCCAGTAAAACTTTCTAAACCATTTAAGACCATGGATAATGTTAAAATAGATTTCACACTAGTTTCCCGTACCTAAACTTATATATATTTTTTAAAATACTTGAAGAATACAGAATTATATTTGTTTCATCTGTACAGCTTGATGACACCTCAACTGGAGACTCCTGAAATGCTCATAAATGCATTTATAGACTAGTCATAGTTAAGGAAAATGTTGATTGTAGAATATGCAAGTAAAGTCTTAGTGGAAGTCTCATAGTGGAAGTTTTAGAGGTAGTTTGGGTTACCAATGACCAATGTTTCACGGTTAGGAGTTTCTGACCAGGTCTTGGTTGCAACGAGATGGCGCCACTCTCCTGGCAATTGACATTACATTTACATTACATTCATTTGGCAGACGCTTTTATCCAAAGCGACGTACAAGAAGTGCATTTTCATGATCGTAGACAACTGCTGAACACGGGTTCAGTAAGATACAATTACTTATTTTGTACAGCTATTTCTAGCCGAGAACAATGAACACTATCCTGGTCTAACATCTGCAAAGCCAAACTAGGCAGAAGATTAAGCTAGAGTATTAGGACAAATACAATTTACCAAGAAGTGCAGGGATGGGGCAACATGTAACAAGTGACAGGAAAAAGGGTTTTTTTTTTATTTTTATTTTTTATTTTTTTATATATACCTGGTGGAGCTGGTGGAGCTGGTGGAGCAGATGCACGCGTGTCACCTGGTGCACGGGAACCTCCGCCCTGACATACTTGACCTGAAACACTGGTAGATTGTCCCACCAGGGGTGCCTCCAGCCCCCTAGGTTCCTGTCTCTTATTACAGTTGACCTGACCCTGCACTGGGGATAGGCCATCAAAGAAATAGGGTCACAATGCCATGTACAGATATCTACCACAAATCCAGAACTGCTCTCTGTTCAAGTGCGTTCAGAATGACTTGTCTCCTGCTTTTAGTTTTTTTTTGTTAATGTTTTTTGAGTTGGAATTGTCTTCAGGCAAATGTTGGTAGAAGGCCTCTCCAGTGTAACTGTTAGTTTTGTGCTCTTTGTTTCTGTAGAACAGTTCACATACCCAGGGGAGGTCTATGTGCAAGGCTAAAAGTTTAGAATTGACACTCCAATTTAGTAAAAAGAAAACAATTTTGAGTAATAAAATAGGACCCTGCAAACAGAGAAGCATTTGATCTTACGTGGTGGTTGCTCTCCCTCCATAGAGAGATGAGTGTGAGGGGGAATCAGTTGTGCTGAATTTTCCGGATTTCTCCTACTGCCTTGGCCTGGAGCTACAGCCAGAGGTGACATCATGCCAGGGCTACTTTCCTGCATCCCAGAGCTACCTCAGACAGGGTGTCCTATCACCCGCCTCTACACCCTACCAGGTATTCCTGTCACAGTGGGCTAATGGCACAACCCAGACTCGAACCTGGATTTTTCGGCTGTGGAGCCGGGCCTGAGCTTACGACCCGTGCATTAACTGGAATCTTCAGCTCCCTGAGCTGACATGAGCAGAGCAGGCAGAGCAAATTTCACAATGAAGTACATTGCGATTTAATGCTATGTTAAAGACATCTGTGATCTCAAATGGACAGGTGGACAATCCTTTGGATTGCTGAGACTGTTCACATAATGCTGAAGTCAGGAAGTATGCAGCTTGTGGAGGAGGATTCAGAGCAGAAACATGGCCACACCCATTCCCACTGGTCAGCTGGAGGCTGCATCAGAGCATCGTGGCTCACCACGTGTCGGGCTTGCTCTTAGCAGAGACACAGACGTGACAGCTTGGCGGGAGTTCTTCCGGAAGGTTCTCAAGGCAACCCAGGCAACATGTTTCAGCAGGACCAGAGGCATTGTCTGTGTTCAACCTATAAATGCCATCAGACAGGAGGCAAATCCTGCATTTCCCTTAATGCACGTTTTAAGCTTAGTGCTGTAGATTGATGTTTGCAGGAGATTTACATTTTTATTTTGTTTAGTATTTAATAAGTTCGTTGTACGTTGAGCTGGTTAGTTTAAATAAATTTGCTTTAAAAAGGATAGCAAAGATAAAGCTGGTTATTTTGCATCACGTTTTGGCTGAAAAACAGTACTATTAACAGCGCATAAGAGGAAGCGCGGGGTACTCAGGGTAAGTGACAGGCAATGTCGTAAAAGATAACAGTTTTTCTGCTTGGCTGTCTGCAGCTTCCCCCAGTTGAGCATACTCCAGATGACAATCTCGTGAGTTTCCCTGGGTTCACGCCCAGCGACTGTAAGCAGACCTCACGGTGGGCGTCAAGCTGTTTATAGGGAGGGAACTGGAACGTTTTTTGGAGGCAAACCAAATATGCTCAATGTCCATGCAGCTGCAAGAAATATTTCTTCATGTTAGATTTCGATTGTTTTGGAGAAAAGTGTAGGCACAGCATGGGCTCGCTTGGCCCTGTACTGTCATTTTTCAGCTGAAGCGGTCGTTTTTTTCCTCCCCGACTTGGTTCGGGGCAAAATTTGGCGTGAAGAAACTTTTAAGCAACTCTTAACTGCGAAGTAGCTTTGTCGTGGACAGGAAGCACAAGGCGCCAAGAAGCGTACGAGTGTACGTGAAACATAAAAGGAAGCAGGGCGACACATTTGAGAGTCAAATCGGGACTGTTCGGCAGAAGGCGCGGGACAAACTGGCTAAGCGGCTCCCCTGACAGCTGTGTGAGGGACCGGGGCGGTTGCCCAGGTGAAGTCAGCGTGGTGGTGTGGTTGCTGAAGACTGACCACAGCCAATCCCCCAGGGCAACACTGGCAGCCCTGCTCAATTAAAAAGACAGATCTGGATCAGTTTCTGGTAAGCGAAAAGCATTCATGTGCAGGGAGCAGAAAAAGGCTTTCTATCAGAGCATGTTTGGAAGGCTCAGACAGAAATTAATTCACAGCTGTTTGGTGGTTTGACTGTTGTTTACAGAGTTGGAGCACTATGTCAGTAGAATGACAAAGTTGGCTAGAATGGACTTTATCCACGCTATGGAGTGAATATAACAGAGAAACATTTGTTTTTGAAGATAATGTACAAATGCTTGAAATTAAATATCTTGGTTTCCAAGTTTTTATTAAGTAAAAAAAATCAACTTAAATGTCAAATTTTTTAAAAAGATTTAAAAGTTTTCAAGGACACTTCGATTCCACTAAGTCTTTCATATAAAAAATGAACTTCAATGCTTCTTATTTTGAACTAAAAGCTTTGAAAAAACCTTTCCTGCTGTGAGAATGAAAAACAAGATATTTGCAATGAGGGTTTACATAGCCATGTAGTGTGTCTGGCCCTTTAAGGCAGCTGATCCCACTCAGCCGTGGGGTGCAAATACTCATATTTTAAATCCTGCCATCATTATGTTACTGGGTCTTTTAGCCCTATCAGTCAGCAGGCAAAAAACTTGTAAGGACTTATTTCTTCTCTTCTATGTGCAGGCGATTTCCTAATAAGGCAACATTAGCCTTTTTACTCTCGACAAGCTCTAATCCAGGGTGACACTTGGCTTCCCTTTATCCAGTGGGGGAATTTACTTAGTCATTCAGATGTCTTCCTCATGGATGCACTGCCAGCATCCCTTCCTCACTGAAACCAACAACCCTCTCTTAATCTGGAGGCATCCTCAAACACAACTCCACACTGCTATTAACTGGCAGGTGTACCACAATGCCTTACTAATATTTGGAATTCAGCTGCGTTCATATTTGGCAATGCCAAGAATTTACTGCATATTTAATGTGCTATTATTTATTGTCACTTACTGTCACATGCACATATGATTTTTAATGCAGATAATATAAACACTTGTAATAAATATACAATACAGTAAAAACAGAAATATTTGAGTATGATATTAGTTGCATGAAATATACATGATATTTTAACTATTGTTACAACATTTTGTGATATGCCTCTTTTTGCATGGGTTTGCAGTTAAAGTAGAGCATAATTAACTTTGAGAATGTGGTGAGTAATTCCCTCCTACCCCCCCCCCCCCCCCCACCTGCAAAAAAAGGCCAAAAGTCAACATTACTGAAGATGTGAGACAGAACATGGTGACAGCCATCTTGCGGTGTGAGAGGGGGAGGAGGTGTTGGAGTGCCCCTCTCACATTTGCTTCCGCTAACAACCGAGGAAAAGGGGGTGAGGGGGTAAAACCGTCATCTGCCATTTCAGCAGGGAACATCATGATGAAGACATAAATCGCTCCAGGCCGGCCTCATAATTGCTCTCCCAGTCATTATCAAGACTAATGGATTTTAACACCTTCCCCAGCGTGTGGAGTGTGCGGGTGCACATTAGCGCACACGTTCTGCTCCTGTCAGTTTGATCCCAGTTTAAACTTCGTTAGGCTCCCAAACCTATATGCAAAAACGTGAGGGAATGCTTTGGTTGGACATACATAGTGTTTATAAATCAGTCTAATAAGGGCCATAGGCTCGGTGTGTGTTCGGTATGCCCAACCCTTTTGGCCGAGCCCATTTTACTTTATTTTAATAAAATTAAATGCTATTTGTTCTAATGTTCCACAATGTTATTTACAACAAACTTAGAGATACACCTGAGCATGCTAAAAATGGCAGCAGTGTTGTGCAGTGAGAGTGTATTTGACCCTTGGGTAATTTACATCAGCTGAATTAGGAAATAGTTATTCCAAAGTGCCACACTGTAATTTCTCTTGAGTGAACTCAGAGCGGGAGGAGAAAATGGCTCTACCACTTTGCTTTCAGTTGCTTCAAATGTTACTAGGTAGGACTGATGGTTTACCTTGAGTCAACCAATCACAGGTGACATCATGAGTTGGGGAGGGGGAAAGGAGGAGGAGGAGGAGGGGCTAATTGTGTCCTGTGTTCTTTCTTTATTTTTATCTTCAGAGGTCAGACTTGGCAGAGCCAGGTATTGCCACACTCTATCACTCTGCAAGGACATCCTGAGGGAGAGGAGGGAGGGAGAGAAAAAAACAGACAGTGGAAGGAAGAGAGACATTACAACTGTGGTGGAGAGAGAGAGAGCAAGGGCGGGTGAAGAACTAAATGAGAGAACAAGGAAGGAAAAAAAACATGGTTATCAATGGGGGTGAAAGAGGAAGGGAGCGCAAATAGATAAAAAAAGGGGATGGAGACAAAGAGTTATGCAATAATATTGAAAGAGAGAAGAAAGGCGAGACAGCCGTTCTGTTTGGTTTTTAGGATCGGCTCTGACCCTCCCCCGGATGGTCGGGCCCTGCAGTTGATTCGGCCCATCCCGGGTAGGTCGGCGCGGGACGTGTAATTAGCCGCGCCGCTAGGATGAATAACCTCCGGCGGGGAGTTTTTCAGCTGCCGTCCTGTCTCTCGGCACCGAGGGAGGAGTTAACTCCTCTTTCAGGCAAGCAGCAGCCTGCAGTGCGAGAGCACACTGTGTGAGCGGGTGTGGGTATGTACCGTAGGTGTTCCGAGCACCTGCGTGTGACTGCGAGTGTGTCTGTAGGCTCAGCCCTCGCTTGCATGCTCCGTGGCTCAGTACAGGGAGACGGTCTGCGTTTCTAATTTGTTCGCAACAGTCGGACTCCCTCTTCTTTTGCTCCAGCGGTCGGGGAGGAGGGCGGAGAATTGGGGGAAAGAAGCCAGATTGCACTGGCTAAGGACACGGAGCAGTGAAGCAGCAGAGGAGAGGTTAGCCTGTGTGACGCAGACGCGAAAGACCACCGGCGGGGCAGGCAAGGGAAGTTTTGAAATGTAACTGGGGCAGCATGCACCAAAAGGACCGGCCTTCCCTGCTTCACCCTCCCCCCGTCCTCTCTGACTGCCAGTCCTGGATGACACAATACCTGTAGCCAGGTGAGAAAGTAACGGCTGCCCCATTCCGTGCTTTGCTTAATCTCTTCTTTCTTTTTTGTAGATTATGTAGATTAGTTGATGATAATGAACGAGCTGTTTCCACATCTGAAATCGTAGGAAGTTCTGACTGTTGTGCCAAATGTTTTTGGATACTGCTTCTGTTGATGATTATTCCCAGCTTTTCAGCATGCTTGTGGAAATGTGGGACTGTAGAGCGCTTGCTTCCCACTGGGAGAAGTGCTGGGGTGAAAGTCCAAGCGAATGTGTGCCATCTGGGAGCAGCCAGTGACATCTCAATCGTCTGTTCCAAATACCCTATTACTCTGAAACATGAAGCAGTAGGCACCCCTGGTGTCCAAACACAAATTTGCAGAATTACATATTTTTTAATCTCAAAACTTGAAAACATTTTTTTGTGTATTTCACCCGCAAGAGAAGCCCATTTGTAATTGTTTACAGTGTGGTGACCAATGTGAGTTTCTCCAGTCCCGAAATGGAATAAAACATAAAAGTATGTCTGACTTCAAAATCCTCATTCCAGTTTTGGGACAGCCTTTTCTAAACTGAAAGCCTCACCAACAAGTTTGAATGAGCATAGCTCTTAGGACTGGTGAGGCTTAGTCACAGCCTGAATAGGAGAATAAATAGACAGAGAGAGAAAGAGAGAGAAGAGCCACATCAATACCCAGACAAGAATAACACAGCGCAATTCTGTCAACAAAATGAAGTCTCTCAAACAATGGCTAGTGTCGATATTTTATAGTGGTTAAATAGGTCAAGGTTGAGCCAGATACCCGCAAGCCTTTTACTGAGCATTTCAAAGATTTGTGACCTTCATTTATGTGAAAGCGGAGATGTTTTTCTTGTTTGAGGGAGGCGAAGGGCATATTGGGTGAGCTGATGCAAAGCGATACGCACAGTCGAATAACAGAATTGCTTTCAAAATTATGAAAATCCTGCCAATTTTCTCGCACGAGGCAAGAGCGACGAAAGGGCAGAGATTTGATATACTGCATTTGCAGCGGATGCTGCCCTGGGCCGAAGGCAAGGCCCGGCCCACTTTGTTAATCGATAAAGCTTTCAGAAGTCCATTCATTCTGTCTTACGAATGCGGCCCGGTGATGCGTCTTTATCTACCCTGAGGGAGACTGTTTAAGGGCCAGTGGAAGGCAGGGGTATCTTTAATTATACAGAGTGAGGATGTTTTCTTTACTGCCTGCAGCATAAAAACAAGCTTAGTTGGACTTTTTGGTGGTGGGGGAGGGGGCTGTAGTATAACCATAATAGAGGAAGTTCTCTATCTCTGTACGTGGTGGTTTTGTATCACAGATAATAGAGAAGAGGTTGACGACAATAAGAGATAACT
This sequence comes from Anguilla rostrata, assembly GCF_018555375.3. Taxonomy (NCBI): domain Eukaryota; kingdom Metazoa; phylum Chordata; class Actinopteri; order Anguilliformes; family Anguillidae; genus Anguilla; species Anguilla rostrata. Next base: position 39,266,557 of record NC_057938.1, read on the forward strand.
CGATGTTGTCAATCAATTTCAATCAATCAATCAATCAATAAATAAATCAGCTTTATTTTTCTAGAAGGAGATTTGCAAATTGGATGTCATACAATACTTCGCAATAGACATTTTCCAGAGGTAATCCAAAATGCAAAAGAAAGGCCCAATCGAGCCAATTCGGAAAACACCGTAAAAATGATTTCACAATCCCTTTAAAGGCTGTTTACATGGAACCATGCAAGATACACTCATCCTTCTTTGTTTCTGTTGCCATTAAACTACATGGATGTGAATCTCCTTACTCTGTACGGACCTGATAGTTATGGAAGAGACCCTCCACTCCCTCAGAGTACAACTGCAGACCAGGGTCATCAATACAGGGCTCCTCCTTGCTAAATGACCCACCTTATGAGGCAGGTTGAAAACTGCGCAAAAATATCTCAACAGGATCTTGTCAAAACAGAAACAAAAGGACACCTCAAACCCAAGGCTCGTGCCTGCACTTGTTCTCTGTTTGCATTTAAGGAAAAGAAAGAAAATTAAATTATCTTATATCATCAAAGGCATCCAATACCCACAGTCTGTCATTGAAAACTATCCAAAAAAAGCAGTTATGAACCAGTTCGTTCAGTATGTCATTGTAATATTTTTATGAAAACACTGTTTTAGTAAAAGGGTAGCAAAGGGGTTTTTTTTAATTTTTTTTTTTTTAATTGAACAAAGCCTCCATCCAGACCTTAAGTGCATTTGCTACACTTATGCAGAGTGATCTGTGCAGCTTATTTTATTCATGAATTTTTAAGATGTTCAACCGGAAGAAATTCAGGTAAAACACCTTGCTCAAAAGTACGATGACAGTGCCTCATGTGGTAATCGAACCAGCAACCTCCAAGTCAAAGCCCAGTTACCTACCTGCTATTTCAAAAAAATTGCCAATTACTGTCCATTTTTCAGGAATAATAGTTCATTGAATGCAAGCTGACCCCATTCCCATTACAGAGCAGAAACCAGACCGGCACACTTAATCCTCTGAGCATAGCTTCCATGGTCCCTCAGGTGATACAGATCAACCTGGTTTGATTTATGCATGAGAGAAATACTTGATACACAATGGAAAGGCTTCTTGTAGCTATTTATAAGGCAGTGGGCACATTTATCCTATGGATATTATCAAATAGTGTCAAATTACTCATTTATGACCAAATGTCTTATGATTTTCTATTTCTGGAACTGCAGCCTGTATAGCGTGAATACAAATGTAAAGATGTATGTCTTCGTGATTTGGTTTTCATAAACGATAAGAAATAAAACACTGCCAACGCTTTTGAAATTTTCTCAAATTAAAACTAATTCTGATACTAATTCTTTACATTCTTATGCTACGTATTGCAACGCGTTCAGCTAAGAAATAACCTACACCCAATACTATACCGACCTTGTGCTACGCAATAATTCAGTCATTAAACATTTGCAAGCAGATGTGACATAACACGTAAACTTTATCATTAGAAATAAGCGGGAAAGGGACATTTGACTGGGCTTGCGGCAGAGAGTGAAAAATGAGGATAAATATGTCGATTCCCTCTCCTTCTCTCGTCCTTTCTCTGGTTGACACCTTCGATTTATGCCAGAACTCACTGCATGGATGACGCACGGTGCTCGGAGAAACTGCGCAGTGCACACGCTCGCTGTTAGTAGTTTCGTGCAGCGTCTAAGCGAGGAGCACTGACTGCGGCTCATCTCTGATGATCCAGGGCTGGCAAAGCTCTATCTCCTCTGGGAATGGCATACTGCCCTGGATTTTCCTCCGGTAACAGTCAGCCTGGAGCGGCTCGCTATTTTGGGGAAAGCGTGCATCACCTGTCATTCCTCTTGGAAAGAGCGGTAAAAAATAATTTACTAATTCTCCATACTAGTGATGCGAGAGCTTCTTTTCTGAAATTGAAAAGGTTACAATTGCCATGTAAATATATCAGTATGTATTAGTGGATACTTGTAAACCCAGATATTGATTTGGTGTATAGGCTACTATTGTCTGTCAGCTTCTGCCAGAATAAAATCTTTAGTTGCTCAAATCTTCATTGAGAGCTATTTTGTCGATTGGACTCAGTTAAATAAAGTGGCTAATGCGTTTTTTCCCTAACCAGCATCAGATCGAGTCCATATAGTTCGTGGGTGCTACATATGTATTCAGAATATGAGATTACAGCCAATCCGTTTTGTAGACACTCAACGTTTTTGAGACACTCATTGGCAATTTAATGAATTCCGGATCAGTGCATGTGATTAGGACATTTTTCTTTTTAACAGGTGCTACAATGCTGTCCGGAGCCGAGAGGGGCAACTACATTTAATAATTTAATGGGGCTAGTTTAATTAAACGAACCTCTATAGTCCTAAACATTACTCGCTGTACACGCGAATAGGGATGCGTAATAGGGATTTCTATGCTGCTAAACATTAGTTTATGATAGCCTAATATAATTTTTAACGAAGGAATCTCTATCAATGAAACACCTGTCATCCCTAATTGCGATTCTGGAACAGGGTAAAACGATGGTGACATGGACTACTAAGGGGTATGCTGTTGGATATTGTGACATATTACTCAGATTTTATATGCTGACCTATTTGTCTGTCTATGATGATTAGATTTCAGCTTTACGGTCCAGTATGATATCTCTCGTGCTCTTGCCACACGACCTGCTGACAGCCTGTCTCTGTAGGGTCTCCCCTTTTGTCGTAGAGTAAATATTGATTGGCCTATATGATTGCATGCTGCATGACTCAATATTTGACTCTGCTGTCTCAATGTGTGCCGCTGTTCTAGCACTGTAAAAGTTCCTCTTGTCCCGAGGAAGACTGTAGGAAAGCAACGTTACAGCAGTATGGTTGTCAGCTTGCATCCATGTTTGCTCCATCCGACAACAGGTTTAATGTCTTAGGATTTAAAATAATTGGCACTGGGAATATTTAAAAAATATTAAACTCCTACTAATAGATAAAAGTAGAAAAAACAGGTAACTGAAGAAGTGCCTTCGCCCAGGTGGGTGCTATTTGTTGGTTGTTGAGTTGAATTTCCCACCTTCTCTGTTAGATGTTACAAGATCCATTTGGAAAGATACTATACAAATACAATCATTGTAATATCATGAGAGCAGCCCTTTAAGCAGACCTGTATCTGAAAGGACACTGTGATATATGCAACTCCAGACCCTCCATGTGTTTCGAGATTAGGGCTAAAGAATTAGAGTACTACTGAAGACTGGCCCACTTTCATACCAGTTTTTTTGATAGTGGTCATCTCTCTGTTTGTCAGAGCCATTCCCTTGGTTCCTTGCTAAAACCTGCATGCACAGATGCGAGAACTACGAGTGTTGCAGGTAGCACCTGCCTCGGGAAAAGCGGCCGGTCCTCGGGGGTGCTGGAGAATAGAGGAAGTAATAGTAGTAGCCTAAACCACAATATGTCTAGTTGGCAACCACCTGGACCATCATGAATTCCTCTTAGCGTATTCTGGAGGAAAAAAATGAGACCATCTGTTTTGACAGCCAAAACTTGGAAGGAAGTGGATCATGCAACAGGACAATGACCCTAAGCGCACCAGCAAATCTATCACTGAATGGTTGGTGACGAAAAGAATGGCAGTTTTGGAATGGCTAAGTCATAGTCTGGACCTCAACCCCATTGGGACCTTAAGAGAGCTGTGCATTAATGAATGCCCCCAAACATCAGTTAGCTGGAGCAATTATGGAGGAATGGGCCAGAATTCCTCTAGTGCGATTTAAGAGACTGATAAGCTCACAGACAATGATTACTTCAGGTCATTTATTAATGTTCTAAATATGGTTCTACAACCTACAGAATCATGGGTCTTTGCACTTACTGTTTCACAGAGGGCTTTTGCATGTTGGCTTAAATTAGGATGACTAAGTAATGACAAAGTGTAATGTGTCATTTGTCACACCCTGTCGGGAAAACCAGCATAAACCAGCATAGCTGGTTACCAGTTTGATCAGCATAATCCATGCTGCTTACACTAGCAAATCCAGCATATGTTGTTTTGAACACTGGTATGCTGGTCACCAGCATGTGATGCTGGTGTGCTCATGTACTGCTCAACAGCTTTGGATGCTGGAATGGTGATTGGAGCCAGACCAGAGGAAAATCATACAAGTGTCATATAATATTTCTTAATGTGTGTTAATCTTAATGTGTCTTAATCTTAAGTGTGCTGCTAACTAGTTAAATAAAGACAGCTTCAGATCAGCAATACAATTATTTAATAAACCAAAGCAATAAGCGATATTAAAATAAACAATATTAGCAGAACAAAACAGAAGACAACTCATTAGTTCTTGGCCAGAAAGTGGAATTTAAAAAAAAGCAATCCATGCTTATCTTAGCAGTTTTTTTCAGCAGGAACATGAGGGTAAATTCAGCTACTGCTAAATGGATGGTAAATGGACTGCATTTATATAGCGCTTTTATATAGCGCTTTTATCCAAAGCGCTTTACAATTGCTGCCTCACACTCACCCATTCACACACACCAACGGTGAAAGGCTGCCATGCAAGGTACCAATCAGATGCTAGGACTTGGTGTGTGTTAGTTGAGTGTTAGTTATGTCCTAATAGGTAAAGCCATAGTATTCAAAGAAGGCACATCTTTTCACATCATAGTGTTTTTATGTCTGTGCAGTAGTATCCCCAAAGAGCATATTGTACTTTTTTTTTTTGCCAATTTCCTATACTACTTACAGTAGTGTAAAACTCTGCCAATACTGTATTAGCCAAAGTTTGAAGGCAATTGGCGTACTGTCTGTTAAATTGTTTTGTGATGGAGTCACAGATATGCAGAAATTGATCTCAATGAAACTCCAAACCCATAAACATTTTCGTAGGGCCCTCCTACCCCCCATAAACACACACACACCCCACCAATGCCTCCAGCGACACCACTGGGAAAAACTGTTCAAGCGTTCCTGCCTGCGTGAGTGTTTGTTTTAAAAAAAAAAAAACTGTTTGATACAATGCATGATTTGATCATCTTGGCTGCTGCGATGCATTTTTAAGCTAGCCCGAGATATGTTCGGTTTCCTCTGTGCCAACACCTTAAGGAGCATAGCGCTCACAAGTGTACTGGAATGCAGGTGCTCGATCTGAAGCCATTCTCGCACAGCATCACAGCTGAAACGGTATTCACCCGAGGAGATAACGTAGTCAAAATATGTGGCTCATCAACTTTTTATTTTTATTTTTGCATGTGTAATTCAACACCAAACCCCCACCCCATGCTTTGGTGGTTTTCATATTTTCTTTCATTTTGATAGAAAAAAAAAACAAAAAACACCTCAGTCTTCTCTGGCTGGGTGCTGGGCCAAGTCTGTTTTTTTAAAAAAAATTTTGTTACATATTCGTTGTCTTTCTTGTCCTTTTCCCCCTCTGGGTGTCCAACCCTCATACCTCTCTTGTCGCTGAGAGGCAATCGAACCTCACAGTATCCTTTCATGTTTCCCCAGCACCATGTGATAGCTGTAATGTCAGCAGAGAACAAGTCATGAAACCCTTAACATTATTTGCATGTTAGCTGCATTAGCATTTTAGTTTAACCACGAAAGCATATTAGCTTCTTGCGATGAAACCGTCCTTGATGGGTGGCGTAGATTCCTGGCTTCCCACACTCTGAGAGCTTGGCTTCACTGTCGCCTCTAACATTAACCTGGATGGCTTCTTTATTTTGCATGTGACTAGTGATTTCAATATTCTATAAAACAGGGGCAATTCCGGTTAAAGAGACAGATGTAAAAACGTGCTGCTCAGTATGGGCAATAAATGATGCTTCCTTTTTCAAAGAGATAATACTAAAGTGCAACAAATGTCCACATGTTGCACTTTGAGAGGTGGCTGTTGCTATGTTGTGTTGTTTTATGAAGTATCAACTCTGCACACCTTTATAAAACTGGTAGGAATCAGCATAAATGGCAAGTAGAAAAATTCTTTGGAAGTTATGTTGCACTTATATGTATCCAGTGTATCCACATTTCTTTGGTAGTTTATTTATGTGTTTATTTATGTAATGGCAGAGTTTGACCTCATACATGCAGGAAACACTTTAAACATTACTTTGAAGAGATTAATACAATTCACTAGAATTGCACAAACAGGTTCGTTAAGATTCAGTATATAACAAAAGTAAAACACATGCTTGTCTAAGCCTGTCATCGCAGAGAGGAAAGCGATATGACCAGGAGGTTGTTATCATTAGGTAATTTGATTCATCCGTGAGTGGTAATTCACCCATTTGTGATTCTTTATCTTTCTAAAGAAGGAGAAAATCAAAACAACTGAGGGCTTGTTTGACAGCCTCTATTGTGAATGAATTTCACTGTAATAGACTGTATAGCCTTAATTGTATGTTAATTGAAACCCTCCCCTCCCCTTCCTCTGTGGATAATCATAATGTATCAGAGGTATAAAAGGCTGTAGATCAACCTGAGGTCTGATGTTATGTTAACAGTCTCTTTATATGCTTGAAATCCTCCTCCATTAAAATCCTGGCGCACAATAAAAATGACAGCAGATATTATCCCTTGATGACTTGACGTAAAAACCATGACCCAAGGTTAAGAAAGCGTATGTCTTTGCTCCGTTCTCCTTGCCCCTCCCCTCCTCTCCTCTTCCGCCCCAATCTGAGAAGAGAAAGCGGTGACTGGTGGAGGCTTCGCGGTGTGGCGTGCTTAAGGAATGAGGCAGCCCTGGATGGTTGGGTTTGTCATGCGTCTCAGCGCCTTAAGAACACGCTCGCTCCTCCTCCTTCAGTAAACAGAGAGCCGCGCTCGGGTCAGGACGCACGCCTCGCCGCAGCGCCCGAGCAGTCTCGCGCCCCGCGCCCCTCAGGGAGGGCCGGGGAACCGCCAGACTTCCTCTCTCTGACGGAACGTCCTCTCGCTTCCCTCCAGGTCCTGTCGCTTTCTGGCCGGAGGATGTTTCGCAAGAAGAAGAAGAAGAAGAAGCTGGAGATCTCCGCGCCCAGGGACTTCGAGCACCGGGTCCACACCTCCTTCGATTCCAAGGTGGGGAACTTCGTGGGCCTGCCCCCCCAATGGCACGGCCTCATCGAGACCCCGCGGCGCCCCAAGCCCGTGGTGGACCCCTCCACTATTACCCCCTTGGAGCTTAAGCCAAAGAAGGTAAGCCCACCCACCTTCAACATCATCATCTTGGGGTCCTGTTAAAGGGAACTTAAAGCTGTTCTTCATACAAATATTATTAGTAGTTTACCTTATAACTCGTAACTAAGATATCTTATCAAACTGCATCTGCAGCTGCATGTGTGGATTAGTAAAATATGCAATTACATTACTGGCATTTAGCAAACGCTCTTGTCCAGAATGACTTACACAACTTACTCATTTTTACATAGTGAACCCATTTATGCAGTCGGATATTTAACAAAGCAATTCAGGTTAAGCACTTTGCTCAAGGGTACAGTGGCAGTGCCTTACCTGGGAATCAAACCTGCAACCTTTTGGTTACAAACCCAGTTCCCTAACACCACGCTATCGCCAAAAGTTTAGCATAATCCCATTGCAAATTGGATGATGTGCCAAGCACAAAGCAAGTCAGAAAAATGGTTAGACATTTCGGCCACCCAAGCACTCTCTTTGAGTTTATGTTTACGCTTTCTTGCGTTCGGTTTTTCAAAGTTACATGTCGAGGGCCTGGGGGAAGAAGTCTACCTGTGTGCATTGATTGTAGGTTTTAAATCCCCTGAGGAACGTAAGATTCATTACTCTGCACCTGCAATTATTAACAAAGCTTTCCCGCTGACCTCAAAGCTGCAGGGTGTTTGGCACCATTGAGCTTCTGATCTTGTCCATGTCATGTCATGATGATGGATAGCATAATATTGTGCTCTTCATGGAAGTGCTTTACCATGAATGGAGAATTCACCTCAACTACTACCAGTGTTTAGCACTCATCTGTGCAATAGAGTTTTTCACCAGAAGGCTCACCACATATCAGCTGAGGTGGAGCCACTAAAACTGGATGGGAAGTTAGGTTTCAGACTGAGAGAGCCTGTTTGGGAATTCTTTTTCCAGGTCACCACAGAACCCCTACTATTTGCACTGAGTACTATTGGACCTTTTAGGATCGCTGTGTTCCAGGGCCAAAAGATAAAATCTCACACTGTGCTGTGTGTATTTAACTGTACTGGGCCACTGGTTTTCTGCGAAGTACTGTGGGAGGACTGCCCTCTATTGGCCCACTGACACCCCTTCCAGTAATACCTACATTTTCACAGGAGCTCTCCCATATAAATACTAACCAAGCGCACACTTGCATAGCTTCTGCCATTTGACAGAAGCAGGGTACAAAGGTACGGGTGATATGAAAACCATGTCTGTTCTGTATGTTAATAAAACCTTTTAAAATGAACATACAGAATGTGAACTTGTGATTAACCAACAGCTTGGTGCATATGCAACTATACATTTCCTGGGGGTCGCCATTCTGCTGTCATCCAGTTTCAAATGGATGGGTGTACCTTAATAGGCCTTTCACTCTCTCCAGACTTGACAGAAAGTTTGCCCTAAAGGAAGCATGACCAATCCATAAGTGCTTAACTGAATAAATTGATTAATTTATATAGAGCGGCAATAACAGTTTAGTTACACTGCCCACTGTATATTCTTTTTCAATAGTTACTCTTTAAAACTACAGAAATCTTTCATTTGCATGTTTTGTCCTTGTGGGTTCATTATCTGCCACATAAAGCCATCTAATATCATTGATTATTGCAAAAAGAGCATTGTGAATGTGACTAATGATGAAATTGCATCCATAATAACCCACTTTGTATTTAAAAGCCATTTGATATGCTAATATTTTTGAGTGGCTTAAAACCTGTAGATACTATCTTGTGCTGCCTTATGTGAACACCTGACAAGTCTACAGAACAGGTATTTTGGAATTTAATAATAAGCTTGTTGTCTTGTCTTTGAGCATTGTAATCCTGTAAACATTTCCCATTAACTAATTACGAAGCAGTTATTTTTCTTTTGTAAGTGTTATTATGGACATAGACTTGATGGGCCCAGGCCCAATCTGAGTTCTGCGTACTGTCCTTCTTTACTATACCCAGTCATATTTACATTATCTCTTGACTGTACTCATGTCTGACCCCCTTAATATTGTATTAATGTAATGACTGTTTTATCCAGTTAATGTATGTGAAATTATCAGGTGGTTGAAGTCACATTTCCTTGCAAAAATAGCTGCTCTGTTTTTGACGTGCTGTTCAGAAACAATCATTTCCAGTTTCTATTTACTCAGACAAAAAACAGTCTCGCTGCATCACCAGTGTGGGTGCAGCAGTTTGTTCAAGCTTCTGTGAGCTATACGAGGATTAGATCATCTTTCAGGATACAATTGCAAATGAAGAAAAACAGGAACTGGGAAACAATGCATAGATTACTTGTTTTGTCTATGACAGAGTATGCATTGCGTACATTGTGTTCTAACTTAATTAAAAGTGAAACAAAAGCCGCGTTTTTACCCCGGAACTAGGAACCTTTTGAGGAACTCAGTGCGTTTCCACCGCAGGAACTAGGGTCTAAATTTAGTTCCGGGGGCTTTATTTTACCCCCAAAAAAGTTCCTGCTCGGGGGGTAGTACTTTCCGAAAGTACAGGAACCTTTTGGGTGGAGCTTGCAGCGCTGAACATTTCTGATTGGTCAAGTACTCGCAGCATTTTTTTGTGTTTATTTTCAACCGCCATGTTTAAAAATATTTTATTTTCATAATAACTTCAAATCAAACTTGTATGTTATGCGGCGCAGTAGCCTAGTTTTGGTTATAGCCTGCCAACGTCTTGGAATTATAACGTGTGCTCTTCTGTTCTTTTCTTGCTTTAGTATTCGTTTTATAAAATACTAAGCATTCGTGCTGGGACAGCATATTACGTACCAAAACATTCAAACGGATTAATTCGGTTGCTGAATATTTTCTTCCGGATTTTCTTTGTTAGCCCGTTGTAATTGACTCAAAACGTTTGATACAGTTATGTGAGGTATGCGGTAGTTCTTGCGTAATTCACATTGGTGATACAGTAAAAGCAAACTGGAAATCACCTTCCGCACTTTTTGTCAGGGTAAAATAACAGGTTAATTCTAGTAATCGTCCCTTTAGCTTTTTCAGACTGCCGTTATTTTACTCTGCCATTCTTCAATTCCACAAAAAGACCAGGAAGACTATGGACTAATTTATGGTGCATGGTTCGCATCTGGAGGGCACATTTCACTGCTCGGCTAGCAGTAACTTCGAAGGAAACTAAACGGTGGCTGTACCACTACTAATTTAAATTTTCATGCAAGTCCGAGTTTTCGTTATATTCTTGTCATTTAGCGATTAGCCTATATGGAATTGACGATGAGAAAGTAATCAAACAGCAAATTGTTTACAATGTGTGCATGTTTTCTGCTGTTGTTGCCAGTTATATTGGAAATGTGAATGCATTCTGTCGCTTCGGATGTCAAGACATGAAAGCGAATGTTCGCATAAAAACATAATGAATGTGTTTGAGAGGATATATAAAACAGTTACAATCTGACTATTGGCCTATTGGCCGGTCCAAGTTCAACTACCAACGACAGTTTTGCTTGACAACGGTAAAATATGCCCAAACGGCTGCAGAATAATATTTCAATTCCAGGTGATTAAATCGATAAAAATCAATAAATACAAAAGTAACCATATATAATCATTGTTGGTAACCCGTTGTATATAAGTGGAATAACCCCCTCTGGGCTGTCCCGGTTATTAGAAAATAATGTAGGCTACTTCGGTGGTAGTATGGGGTTACAGAAGAAATCATAGGACAGATGGACCGACGACAACGTCGCTTTTTCATACGTCAGTGGGCTAATTTGCTTAATCTTCGCGGGACTTTAGACCGTGGTGGAAACGCAGACAACCATGGGCTGAAGGAACCTTTTAGTTCCTTGAAAAGTAGTTCCTGGGACTGAATGTAAGGTACTTTTGGTGGAAACGCGGCTAAAGACATCAGGAGTTTGTATTGTTATACCTACGGATATAGGCCTATGAAATGTTCTGAAATATTAAAGCTAGGGAAAGTACTGGTAGGGTAAAAAAAATGTTAATAGGCATGCTGCCATTTAGTACAGCCTGTACTGGCCACCATACAGTATATAGCCAGTGCAGACTGCAAGCACCATGCTGGAGGAACAGGACACCTCTCATCCATAAGGAAGTTAGCCAGCTCATGATTAGTTGATGGAAGAGGAAAAATGTTCCAGATTATCCCATAAAAAAACTTGACAGCCTCATTCTACTCAAACAATTGGGTGACTACTCATGCTCTGTGATGGGGGGGGGGGGGGGGGACGACTGTCATCTTGAAGTACATCCCTCTCTACAGGAAGGAAGTACCAAAATATAGGGTGAAGACAATCGTTGGACTTCATCATTTGGGGACCACCACAACTCATCATTGCTGGAACACTTTTGTATTTTTTTCATCACTAAATGAATTTCATTTGACTGTCCATTTACAACATTTACTAATAAACCTTGTCTAGGCAGTCAACTGTGTAGATATTTGGTCTCTCCAACTTACCCAGGGGTCATCAACGTGTCCGTACACGGACAAACGTGTCCGTGGCAAGACTTGTCTGTGTCTGTGGCAAAAAAAAAATTGATTGGGAAAAAAAGTTCATTTTTTTCCCCATGATAATATACATTGCAATCATTTTCTTGTCAAAATATTGACAGACAAAATATTGACAGTCAATATTGACATGGTTTCTGAGACTAATAAATTAATTAATTAATTAAAACTTGACCACTTCACGTTTTGTATGTCTGTGGTAAAAATTGCATTTTGACCAAAAAGTCCGCCACAAGCCAACACGGTGATGACCCCTGAACTTACCATGTTCCAGAATAAAACATTTTTATACTTTTTGAACCTTAGCTAGTCATTACAAAGTCCTTCTAATTGGATGGCAAATAGTCATGGGGACTGTAATGACCTTAATGATCAAAGTGTGAACAAGTGATCATTTTTAAATGATCATTTTTAAACATCCATGAAGTTTCAGCAATGGATACCAGAGATTCTACGATCTACTTATTCCCAAAGTTGCTCATACAAACAACTGTTAATATAAATGTTGGTTTACCTTTCCTTTTGTACGTCAAAAGACAAGCTTTGAAGTGGCCTGCGATAAGAAAATATAGTACGTATGGAAGCAAGGTGGCGACAACGGTTGACTTTGAGTTATTCTTTAAGGAGTTAAAATTGTTCTTGTGGAGTCTGGAACGCGCACTATATCATGACCTGTCGGGTCACCGGTAAAGGAACCCCGGACTTTATCGCGGTGGGGTCACCCATCGGTTTTGGCAGGTTTTCCTTCGAGTCAGCGTTTTTTGTGAGCTGTTGCTCCTTCATGCCTAGCATTTAATTTGCTGCTTGAAGTGGCTGTCGGGCTCAGTCAGAGAAATGTGCCCTTGGAAAAACGGTCGCGACGTGCTCCTGACGTGTGTGCTCAGTCATGTCTTTGGGGACTTTCTGGGTTAAATAGTCATTAAGGAAATTGTGAAACCTTAGAATGTGGAATTTCAAGGTTTTTTTCTTTTTAAACAACGTGTCACTTGCTTTTACTTTCTTCCAAACTGGAATGCCCACTTGTTACATTTTTAGGCCTGTTCCATTGCTGGAACGTCCTTCAGCAATCCAGGACTTTTCTCTGAGGTTGCTGGCTGTTGCTTCTTTTCACTCTTGCTTCGTAATACACCAGCATAAGCATTGTTGTAAATTGTTTTACATTAACACCCTAGTGTGGCCAAATTAAATTTGCCCTTGCTTGCTTATATATTCAAACTCTGACAAGTGTTTAAACCATTCTGCTGTAGGTTAACTGAAGGTTCTGAATTGAGATATGCCCAGAATAAACTTGACATGAAGTCTTGCCTAAGTGAAGATTAAGGTCAGACTTTGTGACCTCTATACCAAATTCAGGACCGTAAATCTAGTTTTGCTGCAGCTGATGATGTTATGTTATTGAAGGTAACTGTTTGTGCTGTTCTGGGATTGTCTGACTCCAGGTCTTTCTCTTTCAGACTGTTGTCCGTGGGAGCATTGTCGGACACGGGGAATACATCGCTGCAGCGTTGTCGCAGCTGAGCCACCTCTCGGTCACCAGCTCGAACGCACTGCGGAAGACCAGTCCCTCAGAAAGGGAGAAGGCGCCCTCCTTGGGCCAGGTCGAGAAAGCGCAGGGCGATGGGGACCGCAAGTTGGAAGTCGCCGTCGACGACAGCAGAGGCGGGGCCAGAACACACAATGAGGGCAGTGAGAACTGGAGCCATGCCCCCTGGCCCCAGCCCAACTCTACCCACAAGGCAAGCCCCTCCACCTGCTCCAATGGGACCACGCCCCTTGCAGCTGCTGTGGAGCTTCCCTGCCCAGGGACACGCGTCCATAAAGAGGAGGCGGTCCCCGCGGACAAGCCTGAACAGAATCTGGGCGTGGCATCCCAGTCGGTCTCCGTCTCTGGCTTCGGCCCCCCGGAGACATTTTCCCAGCAGCCTGCGGCGGACGTCAGGACCCACACGCCGGAACCTCAATTCAGTAACCCAGCCCTGGCCCGCCTTTATAAGAGCTTCAGCAGACCCAACTCTTACAATCCGCAGGTGACCCTCTCTCCACACTCACCCAGGGAGAAATGCGCAATATTTATTCATTTAGATATCTGGTATCTACAAGAGTAGGCTATTGAGCCCTTCCAAGCGTATCAATATTAATAGGCTGTAGAGTCTTGCATCTGTAATATTTGCAGCAAGAGCATTCATCTAGCTAGCATAACAAGGCTAGTGCAGGGAACTGCAGTCACGCATTCATACAGTAAGTACAGAGCACAGTAAATTGTTTTTCGGAATCTGACAGGGGTTAAAACGGTGGGCAATGCAAAAGCGCATTAATGTGAACACACATCGTGTAGTCGGTGAACACACATCATGCAGTTTCTCGGTTCGGCTGGTTTAAAGACAGCCTCGCTGTGGTGTGAACGCTGAGCAGCCTGTCATTCATGACTTACAGCGCTTTTAAAAAGCTGATAGATCATGCCTTAAACACTGAGTGTATTGCCGAGTAATAAAATATGATATGCGGGTACCCCACTCAGAAGCGCGCATAAATATCGAGATGGTATGCTTTGGCAGTTGCCAAGGAGACATCAATATGGGGGCCATGTCGATGAATACAAATGGCTTCCCATGGGTGATGACCTCTGAGCAGATGCTGGAATAGATATGGGGTTATAGGCGAACTGAGAGATGACTAGGTTTCTAGGTTTAATTTTAAACAAAAAAAAAAGGACTTCATTTGAGCTGGTCATTTTGAATGACATCTTCAGATGAATTGTGGAATCACAACTAATGGTCAGAATCAGAGTATTAAATGGTGGGAGTGCCTTTCATAACATGTATGCATATTAAATACAGGTAATGCATTTCAGAATGTGAATATTAAATAAAGGGAGTGTATTTCAGAATCAGCGTTTTAAATGAAGAGAATGTATTTCAGAATAGGAGTATTAAATAAAGGGAGTGTATTTCAGAATGTAAGTATTAAATGAAGGGAGTGTACTGTATTTCAGCATGTGAGTAGTAAATAAAGGGAGTGTATTTCAGCATGTGAGTAGTAAATAAAGGGAGTGTTTTTCAGAAAGTAAGTATTAAATAAAGGGAGTGTATTCAGAATGTAAGTATTAAATAAAGGTTATGTATTTCAGAATAAGAGTTTTAAATGAAGGGAATGCATTTTATAATTTGGATATTAAACAAAGGAATACATTTCAGAATCAGAGAAATACATGGACGGAGTTGTGATGAGGGCTTCAGTTCTTGTGTCTCCTGTTTGATCACACAGGCCTCCTCCTTCCAGAGGCATCACTCCTTTCACAATGGCATCGGGGCCCCCCTCCAGAGAAGCCTCAGGACGTTCCAAGCTGTGCGGGTCCCGGCCAGCTATACCGCAGGACTGTCCCCGCACATGTACGCGAGGCGCGGGGGTACCAGACCCGCCCTCCCCAGGCAGGACGGTATGGCCCAGCCCCGTCCCGCCCCCGCCGGCTCCCCCTCCCCCGGCGCCCCCCGCGCCACCTGCTCTCCCTCCCTCCAGCGCCCCCAGCGCTCCTCCACGGGCACCGCCCCCGACCCCCCCGAGGTCACCCACGAGCAGTTCAGGGCCGCCCTGGAGCTGGTGGTGGACAAGGGGGACCCCCGCTGCTACCTCGAGAACTTTGTCAAGATCGGCGAGGGCTCGACGGGCGTGGTCTGCATCGCCCGGGAGAAACACGGCGGCCGACTGGTGGCCGTGAAGATGATGGACCTGTGCGGGCAGCAGCGCCGGGAGCTGCTCTTTAACGAGGCAGGGGCTCTTCTTAACCGGCTAACGAGCTACTCTGCCGTTCCTCTTCTCATCATTGGAAAGAAACCATCATTCCCCGGTCGCTTTTGCTGCCAGCGTCCTGTGTCTGTATTGACGCGGCGTTGTATGAGGGACTATCGCACAAGAAGTTGTGGATTATAAAGTGCCCTGGTGGACGAAGAGCTGTGGGTGATCATGGAGTACCTCCAGGGCGGCGCTCTCACCGACGTAGTATCCGAAACCAGGTAAGGGCAGTGGGACAGCTCAAGGGGAAAACAGCACCTCATAACTTTAACTGCTGTAAGTATGGGAAAAGAAGTATTACAGGTGGAACTTGGTAATAAATCCGATGCTAACAAAACACACAAAGAATGTGTGGTTACTTCTGAATGCCATTGTCACAAGGTCATGCATGCCCTGACCTGCCTTGTTGCAGTAACTCTATAAAACCACTAGAGGGAAGTATGTGGATTATCCAAGGATTGAACCTGGCTGCGCAAGTGAGACTGTAGCAATATTCATTTATCTGAGTTGAAATGTTTCATATTGGTATATATACATTATGCTATATATGTTATATGGACATTTTAATATCCAAAATGGTGGTTGATGCATTGCTGTAAGGTACAGGGGCACAGGCATTGCGGCAGAACTGGTAGGCCAAATAATTTTAAACAGTATTGCAGAATAGTTACAAACAAATGACTTCTAATAATGTGTAACATTACCTGGCTTTCATGTAAATATAAGCGTGTTTTGTATTGTTTAAAATTATGGTGCATACTGGTAATGATTTAATTTAATTAGGACTATAACCTTTTCTTTTATAAGCTTTTTTTTAAAGTGCAGAGGTGTTTAATATATTAAACCACCCAGCATTTTATGTTATATTTTATGTTTTTTAAGGTGGAATACCAACTTGTAAATACAAGTGCATGTTTAGTTGTGTGTTACAACCATAATGAGTTGTTTTAAGATGGAATGCCGACTTATGAATGCAAATGTGTTTGATATAATGTTTCCTTAAGTAATTGGTGTTTTCTAGCTGTGGGTTGTTTTAAGGTGGAATTATTTCTTCCTCTTTGGTAGTTGATGGCTCCCAGGCTAGTATGTATGGGTTCAGAGTGATACTGTTTGGGTTGTCATTCACCAGGCTGAACGAGGAGC
Organism: Anguilla rostrata; assembly: GCF_018555375.3. NCBI lineage: Eukaryota > Metazoa > Chordata > Actinopteri > Anguilliformes > Anguillidae > Anguilla > Anguilla rostrata. Next base: position 39,283,162 of record NC_057938.1, read on the forward strand.
AGATTGCAACGGTGTGTGAGGCCGTGCTGCAAGCTCTGGCCTTCCTCCACTCCCAAGGCGTCATCCACAGGGACATCAAGAGTGACTCCATACTGCTCTCCCTGAACGGGGAGGTGAGTCTTCCTTCTCCCAACATGCACCTGTGCTCTCAGCATGCGGTGGTGTACTGTATATAAATGTGCGAGCGTGTTTGCGTTATGCATACGTGCGTATGTATTGTGTGTGTGCCAGTGCACATCTGTGCTTGTGTGAATGTAAGTGGGCATATGTTCCTGTTGCATGCACATGTGTGTGTACTGAATGCGGTTCCATGTGAACTAAATGTGTGTGTATGCATTAAGTTCTGTTTATGCGTCTGCAGTGACAGGGATTGAACCTGGGCTTTGCTTTGCTTTAAGATGCAGTATCAGACACAGAAACACATCGACTGCAGTAGTAATCCTGCCTCTCCTCTGCCTCCGTGTAGATCAAACTCTCAGACTTTGGGTTCTGTGCCCAAATCAGCACAGACATCCCCAAGAGGAAGTCCATGGTGGGGACCCCATACTGGATGGCCCCAGAAGTCATCTCCAAAATACCTTATGGCCCTGAGGTAAGATGAAATCTCCCTGTCTGTTTTAGCTAAGCCTGTGCTTATTTAAGCATCAACGTAGCACCTAAATGTAACCTACTTTGAACCTGTCTTTATCATAGGAAGTTTGAAGTGTGGGGGTTATGGTGTTATCTGTAATCTACTCTTCAATGGGGTCAAAGGTCAGGGAATTCCCAAGGTGGATTCCGGACTTTTAAAAACACTTTCCATAAGATTCCTAAGACAACATCAAGCCTTAAGTAAATATAGTTGTATCATAAAAATATAATGTCAGATGCGCTTCACTCCAGCTAATGAAAGAGGTCTAAATAGGTGTTTAATAGCTAGGCCAGTCCAAGATGCATACTGTACAGGAGGAATCTTATCCGTATAGCTTCACAGGGACTAACCTGAAATAAGGAGTGTGTCTTAGCTTTGAGTGTTCCAGTTTCCCCTATTTTTTGTTATTCCCTGTAAAGTTACCTGGGGTACAGAGCCGGCTGCTGGTATAAATGCTATGCGGTCATTTAGGGCCACAATACAAACATAGGCTACACAATTCAGGTGTTAAATGTATTTTGTTTTGTTGTTTTGAAAGACATTGTAATTGTGTAGTGTTAACTGGATGCTAATAGCTTTTTCAATGCTATTGTTATTTTTTATTTTTTGATATTATATACAGTTTGCGATCGGTTCCCCCCCCAGTTCATTTTTTTTTGTTTTGGGCCACCAAAATCCTAGAGACCTCTCTGTCTGAGAAAGAATATACTGTGTACAGTAATATTTGTATAGTATATTTTGCACAGATGTGTAACTTTGGTATAGTCATAAGGTTCATGGTCAATTTTAAATATTCCATTACTTTAATAACACAAATCAGACAAAAAAAAAATTCACGTGTTCTAACTCTGTTATTGATATTTTCTCTGTTCACTATTCCTCATAATATATACGGTATGCTGCTGGATTGTGGCTAGTTCACAAATGAACAGCTAACCATGGAAAAATGAACATCTACCCATGTTAGCTGAGCTATCTAGCTTCAGAACACAGTTCTGGCTTAGAGCTATAGCACAATCCTGTTTTAGTGTGACCTCTGTAGCAGGATTACTTTGATACTGTTTGGTCATGATCACTGTCATTGAAGTAAACATGCTTTTCATAGCACAGTCCAGAGTCAAAATCAATTTTCACACATCTCTTAGCATCTACGGTTTATGTGATGGCACTTTGCCATACCTTAGGCTTTACTGAAATATAGGCATGGTGCTTTCCACCGTGGACTGGCAAGCTTGCAGAGAGGGGAGGCTGATCATAGCTTTATATGACAGACATCCTCCTCAGCCTGTGTCTTTGGAGCAAATTTGTATTGTGATTTGTCTCCTGCTCTGAAACATCTGGGTGCGTTTATAAGCAGGACTCGTCGCTGCAGCCTCCTTCATAAATTTACGGCCCATGTGGGTAGAATGCAGCCACCTGATTGGCCAGGGGGGAATTGTTAGTATGTGATCAGACTGTGAATATTCCTCAGTAGGACATTGCTATGTCCAGTAATGTGTCGCTGTGCCAAGCTGCTAGTCACAGTCAGCACTGAGATGGTGCATTATCAGAGAATGTGCCGCCCTGCAGTTGTCCTTGAACGTGATTTTCACTGGATGGCTTGTAATGGTCGCTCATTACCAGATGATTGATTTTTACGTAGTTACAGCTAGTTACATCATATGAAGCAATTGTATTTATAGTTCTGCTTATGTACACTTCTCTTGAAAATATTAACCTACATAGGAGGACAATGGTTTTAAAATTAAAACCAATCTGTTGCAATTATTATCTCAGTGCCTTTCCTGTAATCAACACTGACTAAACGCAGGCAACATAGATCCTTTCAAAATATGTTTACACAAATGTTTTGGCTACTAATGGATAATGCTTACTGGAACTGTGCAGTCTGCAGGGCTATTGTCAGTATTAATGTAGCATACTTGCCGCAGCTGTTTATAACCTTCAGGTCAAACACGCACTGCAGATGTCTCAGAAAAGATCCAGGGCATTTGTTTTTTGTTTGTGTATAATTCTAAATACTTCACATGTCCCCCTGAGACCCAGCAGATGTATTTTCATTTTTTGTCATCTTTAATGACAAAAACATGTTGCAGTGAAAAGATTGCATTTTTTTCTATATTTATTTTTCAAAAATTGCTTTTGATATATTTATTTCTTTTAATGTTCCTTGTAGTGTAGGTTTCACTATGACAGCATACTATGGGTCTTGAGACTCATGTCCCCTACAAGGGACCTAAAATGAATTGTTTTTAGGAGGTAGTGTTTATTAGTTAGATTTTCAAACGTTTGTGCATGTGGTACAATCTGAAGTATTGTAGTGTGGGTGTAGCTCTTGGTGAGCAGTGTGACGTTGTGTGCACTCTGTCGTTTGGAAGGCGGATGTGTGGTCCCTGGGCATCATGGTGGTGGAGATGGTGGATGGAGAACCTCCGTACTTCGACGAGACGCCGCTGGTGGCCATGAAGAAGCTGAGGGACGAGCCTTCGCCCACTGTCCGGAATGTGCACAAGGTGAGACACACACACACGGGTACACACACACACACACACACACACACACATCACTGTGTTTGCCCCCTTCCTGATTTCCTCCATTATTTCATCATATCTGTGTCACCCTGAATGGTTTCAGATCTTTAGACAAAATGTAGTAGTGGACAAAGGAAACCTGAGTAATGTGGTTCATTGTTTGATGGAGTAACTAAGGGATTAATGACTTTTTCACATGGGTGATATTGGTGTTCGATAACTTTTTTCAGTAAACAAATGAAATAATAGTTTAAAAATGTGTTTTGTGTTTCCCTTTGTCTAATATTACATTTTATGTAAAGATCATTTAGTGTGACACATTTGCAATAATAGGGGAAATCAGGAAGGAGGAAAACACTTTTTCACGGCACTATACATATTTACATACAGGAATGCAGGTACATATATGCACACACTGTGTTGGCACTGTAGGATCTTACATCTTGAACTTTCAGAGTGTTTTGGAAGTTTTTGTTGCAGTTTATAGTGTGCGGAAACAATATAGCATAATCCCACATATCCATCCCTGTTGTACAATGCAAAATAAGGCCAACAGCCAAAGCAATTTGAAATATCGTATTGAGTACTGTACTGGAAAACAGTACACGTTTTCTAAACTTGGGAAGTTGGCTTATTTAAAAGTTGGACATAATTAATAACAAAGGATACAAATATATTTCATAATTTCACAAAAGAAAACATTAGTTGCTTGTACTGAACAATCTTCAAGTAAATCTCCCTCTTAGATCCTGCACATTCCTAAACATTTATAACTGTTGGAGAAACACTTGACAATTGTTCACCATGACCAGCCAAGCATTATTCCTAGTTATGCCTTCACATAGCACCAGATAGAATGTTCTTTTAAACAGCGAATAGTCAGACTGTGACCTCTCTTTGTCCGATGCTCGTTTTCGTGCCCAAGGTCTCCCCGATGCTGATGGACTTCCTGGGACGCATGCTGACCCGGGACCCCCAGGAAAGAGCGAGCGCCTCCGAGCTGCTAGAGCACCCCTTCCTCCTGCAGGCAGGCTCGCCCCGGTGCCTAGTGCCCCTGGTGGAGATGCACCGCAAGCGCATATCCAGATGCTGACCCAGGGCGGCCTCGCCTATGCTCTACCCGCCTCCCACCCCCGAACCTCAACACATGCCCCCTAATTCAGAATTGGAAGGGTGGCAAAAAGCTACTTCGAGATAAATCCGCTGGTGAATGACATGCAGTCGTTCATATTCCTCTTTGGCAGCATAAGGAGAACCTGTCAGAGCAGGTCCTGAAAGTGGGAGGAGCCAGGAATTTTTCTCAATCTCATGGACTTTCATTAAAAAAGTGTCATTTAAAAATGTGCAGTATTGACTTCTGGAATCTTCTGACTTGAGAAAAATTCTAGCTGGTGCCAGAATGAAACAAAACAATAAAATGAATAGGTGTTACTAAAAGACATTTTGAGCAGGATGGCACCCGTTTGCTGGGAGGCCTTTGAAATGGACACTGCTGACTGTGCAATCCGAACAGTTTGGCATTCAGATGTTGTGAATGTCAGCTTTTCTTTATGTCGCGGGATTACATTCGTTTTTTTTATATGCACTGTACACGATTTTAGGATTTGTATGAAGGCTTGTCTGAAGGTTGTAAAGAACATTTTTTAAGACGTGTGAAAATGTGTCTCTGTAGAACCATTAAATCTCGTCCTACAGCAAGAATAACTTGCTGTACCTCTCTAAGTGTCTAGAGCTCCCCTTTATGAGCAATTTTAACACCTTTATCTGATTTTTTCAGCCGGTCTCATCACTGAACCCTCTTATGTCTAGTCAAAACAAGTGCAGGCAAGCACAGCACAGTTCAGGCTTTGCAAATACTAATCAAGCATCTTTGGGTTTTTATATTGCGAGCAACAGACATAAGCATGATAGCAATGCACTAATTAGTAAACCACAATACACGTTAACGTCCAACTACACTTCTGTAATTACAAGGCTTGTTTTGTCATTATGTTACAGTGGCATACAATTTACTGTTCCGCTCTTGTTTATCACACAAAGAAAATAAAATCTTTATATTGTGGATTTGCCAGGGCAGGTTTACTCAACTGCACATAAAGTGCACAAAATGCAGTGGGTTATCACAATGCTTAGGCAATGAATTGGGCTAGAAGTGGAGATCGAAAAATGCTTTGGAAATCACGTCTCACTGCAATGAGCTTCTCAGAGGAGAGAGTCCCCAGGGCGTGTCTTCTGCCCTCAGGACAATGACCAACCAATTGTCATCTGTGCTGCGGATTTGTCTGTGGGCCATTCTGGGTCGGATGCCCCCACCCCCCCACCCCCATTGGATCCTTGAAACAAAAAACTTTACAAATCAATGTTTGACCTACATTTAATTTCTGTTGCTGTGACCACCTGCTTTGCAGTCAGACACAGACGTATAAATTTGCATGCCATTAAGGGGATTCAGAAAAGGAAAATATGATGGTGAAGATGACTCCCGTTCCTTTGTGGTTTAAGGATAGTGGGATTGTATTGCCACTTTCTGAATCAGTGTGAATGTGTTCATGTGCTTCTGGATTGAAATTGCTTGTTTTCTCATTTTGACTTCAATTGATTTGAGGTACCTGCACAGTTTTTCTCTTTTTTTGTGGTGAGCCACTGTGACCCTTTCTCTCATTTAGAATTAAGATTGCTGTGTGACACAGAGGCTGTGAATGCGTATATATGTCCTTAAATTTTTAAATGAGTTTCCTACTCTCTGTTTAAAGATAGCTTACAAATGTTCTTTCATTTTTTGGATCAGCTCTACTAGTCTGCCTTGTGTTGCTTCCCCAAGGTAAGACAGGGCTAGTGATATGGATCTGGACAGAGAGCTGCCCCAGGAGAGTGATTCCTTTGATCTCTTGAAATGTGTCTCCTCAAGGCAAGAATTACACGTTGGACATAAAGCCATTGCCATGGATGCCCTGCATTTTGCCCTGTATGCCCTTTTAAAAATAGCTACCCGTGCAGCCAGTTATGCCTTGCCTTATAACCTATAAGGCTGTGGTGCCCTCTAGAGGAGAAAAAGGATTTCTTCAGCATATTTTAAAGCATTTTTCACTACATGTCAAGGTGAAAGTGGAGTTGTTTGGTAACGTTTTCACAATTTTTCCATCACCTTAATGGCAGCCTTACACTATCTTGGTAATAGGCTTGTCTGCCAGTGCTCTCAAACATTCACATCAACCACCAGATTTCTGTGTATATCTACATTGACCTAACGTGAGAGTGTCCATGAATTAAATCCTTGAGGTAAGTTTTCCAAATTCTGCTGTGAAACGACAGTTTTCAAATGTTCGTATTTAGCTAGCTACATAATTGTATTTAACAACGTTGATAAAGGACTGATTACTTAGATGAGGCTTAGAGTTAGATTCATTTAGCTCTCAGTGATTAATTTAGCAATCAATAAGTCTTAGCTAGCTAAACTGGCTAACTGTCAAGCTAACGGTACTGCCGGGTTACATATAGTTTTGGTTTAAATAAAAAAAAATCTGAGCACTTACCAATTCATGCTATATTTTACAGTAAAAATAAACTGTTTCAGTTTAAATAAACAATCTGAGTGCTTACCAGTACCTGAAATATGTTTGCTTTATGATATAAATAAGCAGTTTTGGTTTAAATCAACAATCTGAGCACTTTCCAGTACCTGACATAGTTTTGTTTTATGGTGTAAATAAACGGTTATGGTGTAGCAGTTTTACAACTCTACGCTCCTTTCTGGTGTCCAGGAACATCTTTTGATTTATGATGTGATAGGATGCTACAAAATTCAATGTCAAGCAGCCAAGAAGGACCGAATAAGCAGATTGACCACACAGCACATTCAGTTATTAAGGATCTATTTAGAAGTGATTGACTTGACAGACAGAGTTTATATTTAACGGGTTATATGACCTTGTTATCTATGTCATGAACAACCAAATTATTGGATTGACCCCTGAAAACATATAATCAACATTCAAAATCCCTATACATTAAAAAGTCAAGCAAATCTATGGTAATGCATTTCAGTTGATGCAATTAAGGTATTTGCATTTATTGTCACATTGCATCTTAAGCTGAAGTTACTGTAAGCCAGCATCTCACATACGTTCCTGAACAATGGTGTTTGCTTTCGGTGGAAGGGGCATGTGGCACATGGTGTCTCTCTGAGAGGGTGCATGCTTTGCAAATCAACTGTTTTAAAAATACCATGTAACCTATGATAATACCTTATCACAGAGCTGAGGCTCTGCTCTGTTTTAGCTGCACGGTGCTATGGAAAGCCTCAGATGTCAGTAAGTGAGACATCGCCGGAAAGTGAAGTACTGTGCCATCACTAGCTTGTGCTATCAGCAATCCGCGGATTGGCAGTGAGTTACGTGCGAGTTGTTATCATCAAGTGTAGCCAAATTAAGCAAACATGCACCAGCTGTATTCCTTCTGTGAGCACACAATAAAGGGCCTATTAGGCCACTGTAGACTGATTCTGGTGCCTCACGCAATTATTTTCAATGGAGCCTGTTTCCTTGAACCCTACCCAGTTAGCACTAAACAAGACAGGATGAAGGAGTTTTATTTATACTCTTACATTTCTGAAGTTTCATGCTTTGAAGAATTTCTTCTTTTTTGACTCAATAATTATTTAAGAAAATATTAAACCATTTGGTTAAAACAATCTACCCTGCAGTACTTTGTACCTTGAAGAGCCTTGATGTAAAGCTGATCTCAAATGGTAGCAGGTCATGGTGATACTGACAATAAACTCTGTATACTGAGAAAAAAGAAATCAAATGTTCATATTAATTAAATCCTTGCTGGGAAATCCCTTCTCTTGATCAGTTAAAAAGAATAAAAAGATGATGAAATGCTAAAACTAAAACTATATACTGTATATTGCCCAATAACACGAAGTACTATTTGCAGGGATGTTTAGGTTTAAATAAGATAAGTATGCAATTACTCAAGGGTCACTGTGTTTCTCCTCTGGGACATATTTAGCAGAATAGCTTGCCCTCCCCCTCAATATGCAAATTATAAACTTTAACGTTTTTTCTTTTTATTTATAAATAGCATTGTTCGAAATGACCAATCAAACCATTAGAAACGTCTGTATAATAAGCATAAAAGTCTCAATGCCTGCGTGACTTATTTCAGCTCAGTTACAGTAAAACCAGTTGCAAGAGCTGCTTAGTGTGTGGAGATATTTAAAGATCAGAGCTGAGCATGGGTGAGCTCCAGCACTGTGACAGGTCTGATAGGCAGGTGTCAGTGCCATTTGGAGGAGGGATGAGCCAGACACCCTCTGTCTCACTCATGGTGTATCCAGCCAAACAATGTGTAACAGCCTGTGCCCTGCGCACCATTCTCCTATCTAGCTGTCATCTAGACATAAGTTGGAATCAGATTTGTAATATGAGGAGTGGTTCCAAATGTAAATATACAGAATTTTGCCTGTGCCCAATAATTCTATTCAAAATAAAACTCAAGGATAGGTCAGTGATTTCCTTTTGCAGAGGTGTGTGGAATGTCTAGTGGGTGAAGGTGGTGGGAGTGGGGGTGAGGAGGCTGGATGGGTCTGAGGAGATAAGGCGAGGTGCATGTTTTCCTAAACTGGATATTAGCAAGTAAAGGTCCCTGTGCTGACCCCTTTTCCTTGATGTAGGACCAAAATAGTTTACTTTTCCTCCTGTGCCACCAGCTACCACCATATTTGGCAGTTGCCCTCCCTATATAAGCATTGCATGATGTCTGGAGTTCTTACAGCAAACCTCTGCATTCAGAAAAGTCCTCTGCTCTCTCCATTTGAAAGCTTTCCTCACACTTTGAAGATGGGTGATGCTGCCATGGCCGAGTTTGGAAAAGCAGCTGCGTTCCTGAGGAAGTCTGACAAGGAGCGCCTGGAGGCCCAGACAAGGCCCTTTGACATAAAGACAGAGTGCTTTGTAGTCGACGATAAAGTGGAATACGTCAAGGGCCAGATCACCAGCAAAGATGGGGGCAAGGTGACTGTGAACACGGAGGATGGGAGAACGGTAACCGTCAAGGAGACAGATGTGCACCCCCAGAACCCACCTAAATTTGACAAAATTGAAGACATGGCCATGTTCACTTTCCTCCATGAGCCTGCTGTGCTGTTTAACCTCAAAGAGCGTTATGCAGCCTGGATGATTTACACCTACTCTGGCCTGTTTTGCGTGACGGTGAATCCCTACAAGTGGTTACCGGTCTATGATGCAGAGGTGGTGGCAGCTTACAGGGGAAAGAAGAGGTCTGAGGCTCCACCTCACATCTTCTCCATTTCTGATAATGCCTATCAGTATATGTTAACTGACCGAGAGAACCAGTCCGTCCTCATCACCGGAGAATCCGGGGCGGGGAAGACTGTGAACACCAAGAGAGTCATTCAGTATTTTGCCAGCATTGCTGCTGCAGGAGGAGGAAAGAGGGATACCAGCAAGGGAACACTGGAGGATCAAATTATCCAGGCAAACCCAGCCCTGGAGGCTTTTGGCAATGCCAAGACTGTGAGAAATGACAACTCCTCACGTTTTGGGAAATTCATTCGCATTCATTTCGGAGTAAGTGGCAAGCTGTCCTCCGCTGACATAGAAACCTACCTACTCGAGAAATCCCGTGTCACCTTTCAGCTCAAATCTGAGAGGAACTATCACATTTTCTACCAGATCACATCCAACAAAAAGCCAGAATTGCTGGACATGATGTTAATCACCAACAACCCGTACGATTATGCTTATGTCTCCCAAGGAGAGGTGACGGTCGCATCCATCGATGACTCAGAGGAACTGATCGCCACAGACAGTGCCTTTGATGTGCTGGGCTTCACGCCCGAGGAGAAGATGGGCGTCTATAAGCTGACGGGTGCCATCATGCATTACGGAAACATGAAATTCAAGCAGAAGCAGCGTGAGGAGCAGGGCGAGCCTGATGGCACTGAGTCTGCTGACAAGTCAGCCTACCTGATGGGGCTGAACTCTGCTGACCTTCTCAAGGGACTCTGCCATCCACGGGTTAAAGTCGGAAATGAGTATGTCACCAAAGGTCAAAATGTGGATCAAGTCTACTATTCCATTGGTGCACTGGCTAAGTCAGTGTACGAGAAAATGTTCAACTGGATGGTTGTGAGGATCAACCAGTCCCTTGAAACCAAGCAGCAGCGTCAGCATTTCATAGGGGTGCTGGACATTGCAGGCTTTGAGATCTTTGACTACAACACGTTTGAACAGTTGTGCATTAACTTCACAAATGAGAAACTGCAACAGTTTTTCAACCATCACATGTTTGTGCTGGAACAAGAGGAGTACAAAAAGGAAGGAATTGACTGGGAGTTCATTGACTTTGGCATGGACTTACAGGCTTGTATCGATCTAATCGAAAAGCCCCTCGGAATCATGTCCATTCTGGAGGAAGAGTGCATGTTTCCAAAGGCTAGTGACCAGACCTTTAAGGCTAAGCTGTATGACAACCACTTAGGTAAGTCAAGTATGTTCCAGAAACCACGTGTAGTGAAGGGTAAGCCAGAGGCACACTTTGCCCTTATGCATTATGCAGGCACTGTTGACTACAACATCGCAGGCTGGCTGGTGAAGAACAAAGACCCACTCAATGAAACTGTGGTGGGGCTTTATCAGAAATCCTCCCTCAAGCTGCTTAGTACCCTGTTCTCCAATTATGCTGGGACTGATGGGGGTGACAAATCTGGTAAAGGAGCCAAAAAGAAAGGGTCTTCTTTCCAAACTGTTTCTGCCCTACACAGGGAAAACCTCAACAAGCTCATGAATAACTTGAAGACCACTCACCCCCACTTTGTGCGCTGTTTGATCCCCAATGAAAGCAAGACACCAGGAGTCATGGACAACTGCCTTGTGATGCACCAGCTTCGCTGCAATGGTGTGCTGGAAGGCATAAGGATCTGTAGAAAGGGCTTTCCAAACAGAGTCCTCTATGGTGATTTCAAGCAGAGGTACAGAATCCTGAATCCATCTGCTATTCCAGAAGGTCAGTTCATTGACAGCAAGAAAAGCGCAGAAAAACTGCTGGGATCTCTGGACATTGATCACACACAATACCGCTTTGGACATACTAAAGTCTTCTTTAAAGCTGGCCTGCTGGGCACACTGGAGGAGATGAGGGATGACCAGCTTGCACGCATCATTACAAGAATCCAGGCTAATGGCCGTGCACTACTTATGAGAGCAGAGTTCCAGAAGCTTGTGGAGCGCAGGGATGCATTAATGGTTATCCAGTGGAACCTTCGATCATTCCTGAGTGTGAAGAACTGGCCCTGGATGAAAATGTACTTCAAGATCAAACCCCTGCTAAAGAGTGCAGAGGCAGAGAAAGAAATGGCAAACATGAAGGATGAGTTCAACCAACTGAAGGAGGCTCTGGAAAAATCAGAGGGCAGACGGAAAGAGCTGGAGGAGAAGATGGTGTCCCTTCTCCAAGAGAAAAATGACCTTCACCTCCAGCTGCAGTCCGAACAGGATACACTGACTGATGCAGAGGAACGCTGTGAACAGCTGATCAAGAGCAAGATCCAGATGGAGGCAAAGGTCAAGGAATTATTGGAGCGAATCGAAGATGAGGAGGAGATGAATGCAGACCTCACTGCCAAGAAACGCAAGCTTGAGGATGAGTGCTCTGAGGTAAAGAAGGACATTGATGACCTGGAGCTCACATTAGCCAAGGTTGAGAAAGAGAAGCATGCCATTGAGAACAAAGTCAAAAACCTTACTGAGGAAATGGCCTCGCAGGATGAAAACATCATGAAGTTGACAAAGGAGAAGAAGGCTTTGCAGGAAGCTCATCAGCAGACACTTGATGACCTTCAAACTGAAGAAGACAAGGCAAATACACTGGCTAAAGCTAAGGCTAAGCTTGAGCAACAGGTGGATGACCTAGAAGGCTCCCTGGAACAAGAGAAAAAAGTCAGGATGGACTTGGAACGTGCTAAGAGAAAGCTTGAGGGGGATGTAAAACTGACCCAAGAGAATGTGATGGATTTAGAGAATGATAAGCAGCAACTTGAAGAAAAACTGAAGAAGAAGGACTTTGAAATCAGTCAGCTTAGTGGGAAGGTGGAAGATGAACAGCTGATCAGTGTTCAGTTGCAGAAGAAACTGAAGGAGAACCAAGCTCGTATTGAGGAGCTGGAGGAAGAACTGGATGCTGAGCGGGCAGCCCGTGCCAAAGTGGAAAAGCAGCGGTCAGATCTGTCTCGTGAGCTGGAGGACCTCAGTGAGCGGCTGGAAGAAGCTGGAGGTGCAACGTCCTCCCAAGTGGAGCTCAATAAAAAGAGAGAAGCAGAATTTCAGAAGCTGCGCAGGGACTTGGAAGAGTCCACTCTACAACACGAGACTGTTGCTGCTACACTGCGGAAGAAACATGCAGACAGTGTGGCGGAGCTGGGAGAACAAATTGACAATCTACAACGTGTCAAGCAGAAACTGGAGAAGGAAAAGAGCGAGTTGAAGCTGGAGCTAGATGACATGGCCTCCAACATGGAGAGCGTTATCAAAGCTAAAGCCAACCTGGAAAAGCTGAGCCGCACTCTGGAGGACCAGATGAACGAGCACAAGACCAAGGCTGAGGAGACTCAGCGGGCCCTCAATGACTTCACCATGCTTAGGGCCAAGCTTCTGACTGAGAATGGAGAGCTCAGCCGCCAGCTTGAAGAAAAGGAGTCCCTAATCTCTCAGCTCACCCGAGGCAAGAGCTCTTATACCCAGCAGCTAGAAGACCTGCGCAGGCAGCTTGAGGAAGAGGTGAAAGCAAAGAATGCTCTTGCCCATGCAGTTCAGTCTGCCCGCCATGACTGTGACCTACTGAGAGAGCAGTTTGAGGAAGAGCAGGAGGCCAAAGCAGAGCTGCAGAGAGCATTGTCTAAGGCTAACGCTGAGGTATCCACATGGAGGGCCAAGTATGAGACTGATGGTATCCAGAGGACAGAGGAGCTGGAAGAAGCTAAGAAAAAACTAGTGCAGAGGCTGCAGGAATCTGAAGAGGCAGTTGAAGCGGTGAATGCCAAGTGTTCATCGCTTGAAAAGACTAAACATCGCCTGCAGAATGAGATTGAGGACCTAATGCTGGATCTTGAGAGATCGAATGCAGCCTCTGCAGCTCTGGACAAGAAACAAAGGGCATTTGACAAAGTCCTTGCAGAGTGGAAGCAGAAGTATGAGGAATCACAGTGTGAGCTGGAGTCATCCCAAAAGGAAGCCCGATCCCTCAGTACCGAGCTCTTCAAACTGAAGAATGCATATGAGGAAGCCATCGATCACCTGGAAACCACAAAGAGAGAAAACAAAAACTTGCAGGAGGAGATCTCAGACCTGACCGACCAGCTTGGTGAGGGAGGGAAGAGTGCCCATGAGCTCGAGAAAATTAGGAAGCAGCTGGAGCAGGAGAAGACAGAACTGCAGTCTGCACTGGAAGAGGCTGAGGGTTCCCTGGAGCATGAGGAGAGCAAGATCCTTCGTGCTCAACTGGAATTTAACCAGGTGAAGGCAGACATTGAACGAAAGCTCTCTGAGAAGGATGAAGAGATGGAACAAGCTAAAAGGAACTACCAGCGTATGATTGAATCCTTGCAGACTTCTCTCGAATCAGAGACTAGAAGCCGCAATGAGGCCCTTAGAGTGAAGAAGAAGATGGAGGGTGACCTTAATGAGATGGAAATCCAGCTGAGCCAAGCCAACAGGCAGGCTGCCGATGCCCAGAAGCAGCTCAAGGCTGTCCAGTCCTACCTGAAGGACACTCAGTTGCAGCTGGATGATGTTTCCCATGCAAGCGACGATCTGAAAGAGAACATCACCCTTGTGGAGCGCAGGAACAACCTGCTGCAAGCGGAACTGGAAGAGCTGAGAGCCATGCTGGAGCAGACAGACCGGGGGCGGAAGCTTGCAGAGCAGGAGCTAACGGATGCCACAGAGAGGATGCAGCTTCTGCACTCCCAGAACACCAGCCTGATCAACCAGAAGAAGAAACATGAGACAGACATCATGCAGCTGCAGAATGAGGTAGAGGAGACTGTGCAGGAGAGTCGCAATGCTGAGGAAAAGGCTAAGAAGGCCATCACTGATGCTGCCATGATGGCAGAGGAGCTGAAGAAAGAGCAGGACACCAGCGCTCACCTGGAGCGCATGAAGAAGAACATGGAGCAGACTATCAAGGACCTGCAGCATCGCCTGGATGAGGCTGAGCAGATTGCCATGAAGGGCGGTAAGAAACAACTGCAGAAGCTGGAGGACCGGATCCGTGAGCTGGAAAATGAGCTGGAAGCAGAACAGAAGCGTGGCATAGAGTCCATCAAGGGGGTGCGCAAGTATGAGCGCCGCATAAAGGAGCTCACCTTCCAGACCGAGGAGGACCGCAAGAACATGGCCCGTCTCCAGGACTTGGTGGACAAGCTGCAGGTTAAGGTGAAGTCCTACAAAAGGGCAGCTGAGGAGGCTGAGGAACAGGCTAACAGCAACCTGGCAAAGTTCCGGAAACTGCAGCACGAGCTGGAGGAAGCAGAGGAGCGGGCCGACATTGCAGAGTCTCAAGTGAACAAGCTCCGTGCGAAGACCAGGGATGGCCCCTGCAAAAAATCACACGATGAGTGATAAAATATCCTTATCTTCTCTCCTCCATGTGTGTTCCCCTCCATTACACCTTCTGAATGCATGCACCACTGAAAATATTCCAGAATATTGTTCAAATATACAATGATATATAAGGCTATGAGTACAAAATAATTTTGCTCTCATACATTTTTTATTACTTGGTTTTTTTTCAGAATAGGTTTTTTAGTTTTACAGCTACCGTCAAAAGGAAAGTGCCATTGCTTTGATATGCTCAGTGCAACACTATACATGCTTGACCCAGTTTCCTGGCACCCTGGTTTTCAGTTTCTTTTTTAACAGTTGCAGCAATGATCAGATAGTGCTCTGCTCAGGACCATTTTTAAGCTGAGTAACTAACTAATGCACCTCAGGGCTCAATCTTACTCAGCTACCAAATTGCTTAAATTCTAATCACTATGAGTGTTCCTGACGGCTGCTTTGGAAATGGAAAAAGGCAGATCATCTGAAAGATTGAATAGAAATGACTGTGACCTCTAGTGAAGGGTAAAGGAGTGCTGGCATGTATAATGTTCAATGTTGCGGTTTATGCAGTGAATTCTGAATGAGCTTTAAAGGTATGCAGAACCTGAAATGTTTCATGTCATCCTTTATGCAAACTGGAAATAGATGGTATACATTTGTTTCTGTAACATTCACAATCTCGTCATATGACACTGCACAACCCCATGCAAAATATATTATGCCTTAAAGATGTATTTATAGTGCCCTATGGTGCACTTATAACGCACTATAAACACTACTGTCACTGCTATGAGCACTCATAACAACTTATAGGTAATTATAATAGCCTTTATAATGTGAAGCATTGCTATGACAAACTATTGGTCCAAAGGGCATAATGTGTTAAACCCCTATGTTATACCCTTTGGTCTTTAAGTTTGTCATAGCAATGATTTATATATCATCATAAAATTATCGTTATGATTAACTATGAGTTGTTATGAATGCTTTTAGCTGTGTTTATAGTGCATTATAAGTGCATCATAAGCCACCCTGCATATAGCTATAAGGAATATGTGTTTGATTCATAGAACGTGTTACCAATATTTCCTACTGCTGTAATGATTAAAAAACACCAATATAATCAACAGTAAAGCATTAGTAGAATCCTAATGCTTAAGCTGTACTTTTAATAATTGCTTTGATAGTACATTACCTCACTGGCCCTTGTTGTGGAAAGATTTCTGATTGAAAAGTATGTATTTTTAAGCATGCAAGTTGTTCTGTTTATCACACATATGATAATAAAAACATTGTATTTCATTAAAATGATTCTTCATCTCTTTAATTTCCTTATTAGCCTGACCAATTATTATGCAAGGTAGAAACTAATTTTCTTTTAATTATAAACTAAAAAGAAAACCCTATGTGGTAAGATTATTTCTGTATCCCATTTTGGGAGACGAATATTTGTCAGATGGTCATTTTATTGAAATTGTTTAACAGTATTTTAAACAAAACTCTTTAAAATAACATACTGTATTAAAGTTATCTCTTGTTTCCCCCTTAAAATGTACAAGAGGTGAAATTAAACTGAAATTAACTGACAGCATATAAGTCAACTGCTGACAAATATATAGGAATATATTTTTAATTTAAAAAACATTAATAAAAATATTGACTCCCCTGGTTAATGGGACCCTTCAGTCTGCCAGCTGCACATGATGGTTACTGAGGAAATCAGATGTCACTAAACTGGTGGATTGAGAATGAATGGAAACACTGGTTGGAAGCAGACAATTTATTGGACACTCATGCAAATAAGCAGACAGAGGACTTTGTAGCAATGGAATCAGCCAAAACATATGATCCAGTGTTCCAAAATTAGGAGAGAAATGTCAAGTTAAGGATTATAGACATTTTTTTCTTTTTTATTTAGTAAAAATATTATTACACATGTATTGCATTTATCTAATTTGTCAGCTACTTTGAGTTGTTGCTTAGTTTTAATATCATAATAGTAATTGTTTTTGTTAAGATGTAATTATTATGCACAGAGAGAAATGCCTATCATACAACACTTTTGGAAAAGGGTACTGAAAAAGGTTGCAATGTAATTTCCAGAATCTGAAAAGGTGGATCTTTACGATCCCGTCACACATGGAATATCAAACAGCTACACTGTAAATACGCTTATTGATGGGCCAAGTAAGCCAGCCTTGTTTGAGAATTTTGTATTCCAATGTGATTTAGGACAGCACTCCTCGTACAAGTCTCTCTTGAGAGCAGCCAAGTATACACACAAATATATTAAGTAGGGAAGGAAACAGAGAAGGGGATTTAGAATAACAGTATTACAAAATTCTATTCTCCAAGAGGGACAAATACATGGATATTAAATTAGGTATAATGTCCATTTAATTCTTTAGTACAGGGTGAACATATTCAGACTCTTTGAAAATGGTCGAGATTTAACAATATGGGAATTAAACGTTCAGTTTAAGCACTGTAATGAGCCATCTCTAAACTATCATACACCACCTGGCTATGTGTTCAGAGAACACATGCACTAGATTACAATCTCTTCAGTTTATAGACAATTTTACTGACACAGAATGCTTTTACAATTGAAACTCGGTTCTCTGAATTGGAAAACCAAAATAGTAAGTGCATTATGAGAAGCTGCATTACGAGCCTCTCTATAAATCTTTAACCATTGTGTTAAAAAAACTACACAACACAAATCACAAATCATCGAGCCGACTACGGAGAATGCTGCTGAGAGCTTGATGATGTAAACATCTGTTGTGTAATTTTTTGACAATATCATAAATCTGAGAATAAACATTTTAAAATATATATATTTTTACAATCAACTGATATGCAAAAGACATTGTTTGGAGAAAGTGGTTGTGTAATTGTTTGGTTATGAGAAGATATGGTTTTTTCTCTATGGGAAAACTTATTGTTTCATTCCATGGGCTAGCGTGACCACTGCATCTGGTTTCAAAACATTTTAATAGCCTAGGTCTTCTGTAGATGGTGACAGTGCGATACATACATATCGAGTGCTTGTGTATTTCAGAATTCAGTGTTCTTTACAATGACGTAAAACGACAATTATTAGCACGTCTATTCGTGCTGACGTTCATTTTCCTCTCATGGTTATGGAACGCGCTACAAATACAATTCCAGCTTCATTTCAGTCACTTGTGTAGCAGGACTATAAAAATACATCATTAAAAATGCAAAGAGCGTCTGGTGAGATATCTGGACTTGTGTTAATTCTTTGGCTGTGACTGAGCGTGCGAATGCCTCCTGCTTGTTCGGGCTCACATCCAAAGGGCCCACACAGTCACTCATTTAACACAGTCCTGCTGTACTCTGTGATGTCAACGCTGCTACTTCAGCAACCAATGGAGGGAAGTCATGATGAGCTAACAGGACACATTGGCAAAAAGGCAACAAGGCCAATGGGAAATGAAGTACAGCAGGTTCAAAAACCCATGACAGTCTGGCATAAAAAAAGATGTGGAGGTTGCATACTGGTATGTCCTTTGTCAGTCTGTCTTGATAATGCCCCTCATCTAGAGGTGAGCAAATTCAGTTTTGCAAGCGACAAATACATTCACTTGTTTTAACTGTCACTCAGTAAAAAGAACAAACTACCAGAGAACTGAGTTATACCATTTTAACTGACACAAATGTTGTCCATGCTTATGAACTTATGCCCATGTACGACAAATTCGTGCAATACTGATGAAGACACTTTGCTGCACATACCCTCTTAAAATTTGGTGAAAAATAATGTCAATAAATGTATTACTCGAATAGTTGTAGTCATGACGTGGTAATTGTATGTCCTTACACGTATTCATATAAACAGGCTATTCAATCAGAACATTGTATGGCTTACGCCTTAAAATGATTCTTTCTTAATCACTATTTACTTCTAAAAAATCCTAATCACAAACGGGATCAAAAAATAATTTGTACATCCTCTGCAGATTCACAGGGTATTTATACAGCCCTTAAAATAATTAAATTACTGAGATGTGGGGATAGAAATCAGCTGTTAATGTAGGTGTCAGTCAACTGCTTGATGAAAGGCTTGTTCACTGAACTCAATATGCTGAACTTTAGAAGTATGACGTTCTGAATTAAACTGTGTGAGATTCTACTTTTTTAAGATACTTGCTTCAATCACATACATTTTTTTTTTGTATTCAGTCTCAATTTAAACTGAACTGGAAAACCACTAATCTTCAAACAGGCTTTTGACGAGGTTGCCATTAAGTTGTAGTAGCAGAATAACACTGATCTGAAATGGCCTCACACAAAAAGATGTAAGATATTCCATTTACTAATGTTCACTGAAAAGCCATTAATAGGATTAGTAGAACTCTAGTCCAGGCAGTAGTTGCTTGAAATAAATCATACAATGCTATGTGTGTGTACAAAAAGAGACAAAAGTGTGAAGGCTTCCAAATTCTTGCTTATGTAATAAGCCCAGTCCTGTTTATCTTATTTAAGGCAACATGCCCAAGTGAATGCAGTGAGAGGGCAAACAAGCACTAGCATGCTAATTAGCAGAGGAGGAAATAAATGCAGCCTGGGGGTGATTTGGGAGACCGTTCGTGAGGGAAATGATTGAGCTCCTCCTCACAATCCTCCTCCAGCCAAGCATGAACCACGAATTGTCCACCTGAGCCCATCTCGAGCGGCCGTCACTGTGGCGGCGGGCTCCCGAATGAGACGAGTCTTACTCGCCGTCATCCTATGTCACCTCACAGATGTCGTTGCGCAAAAAACCCTGCGTGTGTCACCAAAAGCAGCCTCTGTGACAAACGGTGTCAGCCGTCAGCTAATGCGTCACTGCATGTTTGCAAGGTCAAATGTGTTCGAAACTGCTACTTTCTACACAATGCATAGAGGCTTCCACGTTAGTACCTGCAAATGCTCATCTATAGGGACTCACAAAAGTGGTGAACATCAGTGTTGCCATCTGGAAAACAAACATGCAGTACTAGAGGAAGCACAGTAAGGATATTCATGACCAGCAGCTGTACAACGTAGTGGATCAAACCCGCAATTAGCACTGTCAGCAAAGCAATATCATTACTCTACTATTGCTATATCTAAATTAAAAAAATCAGCAACTGTTAAAGGTGGATAGGTGCAGATGGTCAGGTTTTGAGATATGTTTAACCTGTTTTTGCTTAAAAAGAAGCAAATAAATAAATTATGAATTAATAAAATAAATTAAGCTAATTTATATTGCTTCTCTGTACAGACTGGTGGAAATAGGCGTTATACATTCTGCGCCGTCTAAAACTTTGGTTTGCGTAGATATAATTAGCACCCTAATCAGCAATCTTATGCCATTACAAGAGCGTAGCTACACCTGTGTCGCAGAATGCAATAACTGACTTAAGTTTTGGTATCTCTGTGAAATAACGGCTAATCATTTTTCTTTTAGCTTTGACATGACATGCTAACCACAACACAACACAAATGAAACTTTCATTTTCAATAAACCCGACATAATCGGTCGTAAAACTGCTCTTACGTGGTAGGTCGTATGTGTGGTTATTGTAGAATAATGCGAAAGGCAACAGTAATCCAAAAATTCATCATCACCACGGTTAATTTCTATCTAAGAAGATAGTCATACTCGGTAATCTTTCCCCTACATTGATCCATTATCGACGAATAGGGTGAACGCTGTCCAAGGTTCTGAATTTTTACATTTGAACCAGTAGTGTGATGTGCATTAGTACTACCTG
This sequence comes from Anguilla rostrata, assembly GCF_018555375.3. Classification (NCBI taxonomy): domain Eukaryota; kingdom Metazoa; phylum Chordata; class Actinopteri; order Anguilliformes; family Anguillidae; genus Anguilla; species Anguilla rostrata. The sequence goes on from NC_057938.1 coordinate 39,303,713, forward strand.
TACGCATTCAGCGCCACGTTTAAAACACAGTCCTTCATAGGCCAGAATCATGTGCGCATGGTATCAGTAAATTAACAATATGTAATATGTATATGTATAATATATGCCAATTAAGAGAAAAAAAATCAAAAAATTATTTTTATTCGAGCTGTCATCCACAGCATTTTGTAGCACACCAATTCTGTAGTTGAGAATAATTCAATAGCAGTGTGCGAAATATACTTTAAATCAATAAAAGCGCTAAGAGCGTTGCCTCTAGGCATTCAACCCGATATGAGTTATAGTCCAAAATTACTTTCAAGCGAATGTGCGAGAGTATATGTTGAGGATGCACACGTCACGATGAGAAGGACAAATTAATTAGAAGGAAATGTTTTTATCTACGACGCACATACATTTAATGACGTTTCAGGCTTTTTAAGCACGTAAACTGCGGTGGATTATACTGTCAGATTAATTATTGCAGATCTCTCAGTGGGTGTTGCCCTTTAAGAACCATTGCCCGCCTCCCTTACAGTATTTGATGCTGAACCATCTACTTCATTTGTTGGATAAGAAAGAGGCGTTTTATGTACCTCATGATCGCATATAATAACGGATATATCATACCAAAGCCTGTACTGCGGAATCCCCCTATTGTTTTGATTGTTCTCAGAGGACGGAGAGTGCATGGATACTGGAAAACATCGCAAGAGCCTTGCTATTGTCATGTGGGAACAAAGCGCAGAAATGTATTTCAAAAACAAGCCGCGGTTCATTTCGGAGGCTATATAAATGAAAACAAAAGCCGTTTGGTTTCAAAATAGACAGTAGCTCAAAAGTGTGTTTCACACAAATCCGGGCTTCTCTTGGATATTGGATAATCAAAAACCATTCAAGACGGACGGGGTAGTGGAACACAGGGGACACCGCAGGGGGAACATGAGGGAGCGGGACTTCATGCCTAACATGGAGAGAGGCAAGCCTGCCACATATACCGGGGACAAAAAGGCTAAGATGGCCGCGAAGACGAACAAAAAGTGGGTGAGACTGGCCACTGTGTTCGCATATGTATTATCTGTGTCACTGGCTGCTATCATATTGGCGATTTACTACAGTCTGATTTGGAAGCCAACATCAGCATCCTCTTCTGTTGTACGACCAGGGCTACCCGAGGGGGTCAGTGTCGCATCTAACCTCTCCACCAAAACAACCCCCAGCACTCTTGCCAATTCCACAGACACAAAGTCTACTCAGACAGGCCCTTTGTTGCTCAATGTAACCAGTAAAACGGGGCTGATAAGTGACCCGCAAGCCGAAACCAAGGCCCAAGTATTTAATTGGGGAGACATACCAAAAAACCCTGGCGTTCTTTCAGGTGACACTTTAACCCAAAGTGCGCAGGTTCGACCCACAGGACACTACACAACCGTGAAGACCACAAGAGTTTCGGTCACCAACCCGGGCGGAAGGCAAGCACCCAAGACTATTACTATCGCTGAAGAGGCTGCAGTAAATAAACCTTCGACGCGTGGAGCCTCAGAGTATGACCAAAACGGAGAGGCCTCGGGACTGGTCACGACCATTGGAATGCCACAGGAGACCCACGAAAGATCGGCAACTCATTTCTTGACGGAGTCCCAGGCTACTGAAGCCTCTCAGAGGCTCGAGGAGCTTTCATCGGAAGCCCCATCTGACGCATTCACGAGTTCGCTCGGCGACACAAATACTGAACAAACGCAGACGACCTGGCAGAGACAGAAGAAAGTCCGGCAGAATCATGACCGGATAATTGGATAAAACCAAAGGGTCTTCTTTATTAAAGATCCGAACTTCTTACAACGAATACGGAGGAAACAGTGAGGCACAAACATTTTAGGAAGGCACGCAGTCTTTTGATAATGCATAAACTATGACATGAATGGTGTATTGCTGATACTGTACTTACATATTAAATACATAATAGCTGCTTTAAAAACAACTTTTATACTGATACGCCATTACACATTGTGTCAACATGCCTTAAACCTTTTTTCGTCTCTATTTTGAATAGTCCAAACCACGGTCTGTCTGTTTCGGTCAACAAAGAACTTATTGGAAACCTTTACACACGCACACACACACATATATAGGCCTATATACAGAGAGAAACGACTTGGGATTGCAGCAAGTGTAAATATTACGTTATTCCAATAGGGATAGCCAGTCGACGGAAACTGAGCCATGTGAAATTGAACAGGCATTTTAATTTGTGATTCGCTTGAATATAGCTATCTTCGTTGTAAGAATCAGGAATCGACTGGCAGCAGAACCCGTATTGTGTCACGCTCAGGTATGTGCATATAACCATGTAAATGTAGGATATACTGTATTTGGTATTGTATATAAGAAAGCTCCTGTTAGCCAAATTAGATACTTTTTATGAAAGACGATGTTCAATAGATATATCATGGAATAAACAAACCTTTAAAAACGTGGTCGTTTAGGATTTGTAAGATATGGGCATTGGAATGGAATCTAGACTGTTTTAAAATTAAACGTTTTTTTTTTAATGTGCACACTGAAAATTAGCAATAATTTATAAACGACATACAGTTTCCAGTAAGAGGAAAAGAGTAGGCTATAGCAATGAATATAAAAACTGATGGATGTCCAATTGAAATAAGTGATCGGTCTTGGTTTAAAAGAAAAGGCAAGCAAAATTCATGTTATGATGTTTTGACGTGGTCACTTAGCTATGAAAGTTTCCCAAGTCTATCTTTCCCTATCTTTCGCTAACTCAGCTACAAGAGACCCTTTAAATCGTACGCTGACGTTGCTCAAAGCAATTTATTTTAATATTTCGAGACTGAGTGGTCTGCCTGCGGCTTGATAAAAGGACGGCAAGTGTCACTTGCATTAAACGCTTGCAGGTAATACAAAAAAGATTATGACTGGTTGATTATTCAATTTCAATTTTGAGGTCAGGTATAACAGCTGGAAACAACAAATTATGGAACCTATATAAACAAAACAATGGCGACATTCATAGAATTAATTAATCATACCTAGAATTAAATTTTTTTGTATACAATAGTAGCCTATTATTGGAAAAATTGATCAATTACACAGTAGACTACCTTTAGAATGTGAAGACTCCTATGTAAGACACTCTTCTAACCATACTACTTTAATCATACATGCACATATATACCATAACCTTTATTTGCATATTATACATTGCAAATGAATATACTTAGGCATGTGGCCTACAAAAGACACATCCATCATTTGCGTGCTTATTTTTTTGTTTACTTCTATCAAGAATAGCGTCCAGCAGACACAAATTTGAAAGCTGTACACGTGCTATTGGTAGTTGCCATGCACACATTGTGAACAGAAGACCTGTCGAATCTTGACACTGTAATCACCAATCAACTTGATTCGATTGCCAACAATTGCCAGTAACTCAAAAATGCCTCACGCCTTGCCAGGCCAAGCCAGTGGTTCTGTAACCAATTTCAAGAAGGCTTCCCAATTTTTGGTTTCATGCAACCTTACTTAATGCATGGTCTGTTCAATGGCTCTTAGCACTTTCTATTGCTGAATACAGTGCGCTTAACTCTTTAAAGTGTAAGACCACAAATATGTGATTAGAATGCTAATTGAACATTCTAGAACACTCACTGAAAATTAAAAAAGAAACATTATTTTAAAAAACTCTTTGAAAGGTCAAGGATCATGATCGACCAACATCAGAACATCACTCCATCACTCTCAAACAGGATGTGTTAATGTCCAACACTTTGGACATTAAGTTTCTGCTTCTGTGTTACTTTCAACACGTTTTGTGTCAAAGTTACTACTTTTGTGTTGCACTTTATGTGTTACAAAGACTGTGTTGAGACTAACGCAAAATTTGTTGTCCTTTACTAGATATGCAGGTGTGTTAAAAATGACACGTTGTGTGGGAGTGATGGTGCTTCATAATGAAGTTGAAAAGCTTCCTCTAGTCCATACAGTTATATAAATACAATTGAATGGTGTTGTGGTGTGTGGTGTAAATTGTTTTTCCTCAAAGAATACCAAAAACACCCTTGCTGTCAGAGTGCACCTTATGGATGCTTTAGTTTTTTTTTTTAAGGGACACCCTCTTATTCGTCCTTAACTAAAACTGATTTAACCACCATCTGTGACCTCGACCTCACAGATGGAAGTGAAATCAACATCCAATCAGAATGTCTTGATTCAGTTCAAAGGCCCCGGACACCTTTGAAAAGCACTGGTGAATTAAGCTTTGTATGTCCTCTCTGTGAGGGGAGGAGAATGACATAAAAGGGAGCACTTTAGAAAACTAAATAGCTACTGGGGAGACCACCAAAAACAAAGAGAATCTAATCCCAGTGGATTTCATGTGCTGGTTATTAGAATATGATATTACTGAAGCAGTGAATCAAGCGTGGTGGAAAAAATAAATAAAAGAAGGTGAAACAGACAAGCTTACAACTGGCTTTCGAGCTCAGATATATCCCTTCCTGTTGTTAATTTTTTTGGTCAGGGAAGTGTCATGGACAAATGCATTATTTTAAAAACTCACGGGCCCGTGCAGGACAGAGCCTATGCAGTGTAATGCGCATGCCTCCGAACTGTGGTCAAGGCCAGATCCTAATAAGGGAAAGTGGTTTGTGTACACGATTTGATAAGAATTTAGTGTCGCGGTCGCAGATGACATAGTTTTGGCTCCCGACATCCACGTGCGCATTTCCTGTTTACAAAACTGTGCAACTGCATGAGCCGTGAAGCCTACTGTGGGATCTTGGTAGATGTCGGCCATTTGATTTAATAAGGGGCTGTAAAAATGTAAGATGGCACTGGGAACACATCCAGGCCCTGCTGTTCAGCAGCCGAAAGCCCTCCCCCCACTTAAGGGGAAAAGCTGCTTGGGAATGTCAGACATTGTTAATGTTCCCACTGCGCATAAACGGAGAGCTGTCCTGGCCTGTTCATCTTCAGCATCTACAGCATAGCCCCCATCCCCCCATCCCCTTGCTCAGAGCAGTATTCCTTCTCAAAAGGAGAGTTCTGCTGCTGTTGCTGTTTTCTGAACACAGCAGGGTTGAATGCGTCCAGGTAAGGTTCATGGGCTAAATTCACCAAACTTGGGCTGGCAGACCCTAGATGTAGCTTTTTTTTGAGGGGGTGGGGGGTAGAGTTAAGCTGCAGTTCCAAAAAAATAATATGACATCACTGATGTGATGATCAATTTAGTGAAATGGCCAACCAAGCCTGCCACAACCCTCAACAGCTGCAGCAAACTAGTTAGCCAGTGGTGTTATTATGTATTAACGTCATGCTATGCCTTTCAATGACTGGATAACATCAATGTAAGTTATAAACGTTCTACTAGCTTACAAAAATGAAACACACACACCCACAAAAAAAAAAAAAAAACATCAAGAACTCTCGGCAAGGTGTAAGCTAACCAGCTAGTCACATGTATTGTATTAAAACGTTCAGTTTGTTCAGCTTCTTTGTTCACTTCCTCCAATTTGGTGAAGTTTGCCTATCAGATGGGAAACCTCTGAGGACCAGCTCAGATCAAGCAATAAGACTTCAGGCAGTAAATGCAAGCACCCATGCAAGCACAGGAAAAAGCTAAAGAGAGATACATGCAGGCACACACATAGACAGATGATGCACACACCTCCCTTTGCCTTCTGAACAGGAAGCCAGTCACAGACATGGTGTTGCCAGTGTACTGAGATCTGAGGCTCAGCAGTAAAGCTCAGATCAATGAATCACCCCTAATGGTGCTCTGCCTGAGACTGTGCTGTTCGATGACATTCTGTCTGGCATCACTCTTACTGTGACAGTGTTCTCCCTGTGACATCACGCTCCCTGTAACATTACCATTATATCCCGTGATAGCTTAGACCCTGCGCTACTATGCGTAGCATCAGCGGGCTAACAGCAGGAATATGTGTGAACAGAGCCACTGTGAGCTGTCAACTCGCTGAACCAGCTGGTGGGATGTGCTGCACAACTCCCTGCTTGAAGTCAGGAGGAAATAGAAATGTGACAATCACCGCAAATGAGTTCCTGCATTAACCGGCAGCACAGGCACAGGCACTTTAACTGTGATCCTGCCTGGAAAGATGTGATCTTGGCAGTTAAATGTATGATTCAGTAGATCTACCATTGTTGTCTTTACAAGTCAGTCTGTGAAATACATTACAGCCTTAAGGTAAGTCAAATCTGTCACAAAAAAAAAAAATGGTCAGACTGTGCTCCATTCCTAAGGGCTCCAGGTGAGAGAATCATAATTCTTGTTAAAATTCACTGAAGATTGATTATGACAAAATGCTTAGAATGTGCCCCCCACCCGCAGGCCTCTAACATTCATTCCTGTGTGGGTGGAAAAAATCATGAAACCCCTGGTTTTAATTTTCTCAGTGTCCGAACCCTGTATTATTGGATTTCCTTTAGAGGAGGGGAGTGAATGTGATGAGGAAGATCATGCTTTTTAACTCTTAAAAGACTGGGTAAATTGGAAGGTTAAGGGAGATGCAAATTTGGCCTTAGAACATGGTTGTCAAATATGACCTAGGCCACAAGCTGCTTTGATGATCCAATTACCCCAATAGTGTGCTCAATTTGGCAATTCCTTTTCATTCACAAATAGAAAAACAGATGAACACTGTGTTCGCACAATTATCTAATTGCAGCAATGAACCAAAAAACTGTGAAAATGACAAGAAATGCTGTTGAAATGCTATGGGACAAAAAATAGCATGCACACACTGGCCTCCAGTAATTGCCATGCGATGACACTGTTCTTAATATGGAAGACTGGAGATTGGAGGACCCCGGGAGGGTGGGATGTGTGACTCCTCCCATACACAACCACGCAAATAACTGCACCGTGCAAGATTGCCTTAGTACTGTTGTGGCACTGCCACAATGTCACAACATTGCAGAGATGTGCAGAGATGTTGTGAGAGCAGCACATCACTTGGGAACGCATTAATAAGAACAGCAAGGGGGACAGAATACTCACAGGAGTTGTGGAGACTCCTGACTCCTCCCTCCCAGCACTGGTGAGGTTTATTAATTGATGCATCAAGCTTCAGGCATCTCTGATTACTGGTGCAATATAGAACAGCTGATATAGAACTTTTACTATTGCATTTTTAAAAACGAACCCCCTCCATTACAGCACTTGAATGCAACATTGTTCATTTATGGGGATGTTTTGAACAGTGCGTCATTGTTCAAAAACTGAGCTGAGCTGCAAATGAGCTCTGTGTCTAAGCTTTCGTTCACGATGCATTCAAGTAAGCGCTTGTGTAAGTTCCTGTGTCTGCTGAATGTGTAAATGCAAGATGACACAGCATATATATCCATTTAAATGGCTGTTTAATGCCGCTGCTAAGGGACACTTGGAGGGAACTGGTGTCTCCAGCACAGGGGCCCCATTCTGTGCCTTCATTAGTAAAGATGGTCCCCTGAGAGGAGGAGCCCTGCTTAATTAATATGGGCCATGCCTCTTTCTTCCATTTCCTGTTCTGCATCATACATCGAGGATGATCGATGGGCAAGCAAAAACCTAGTTCATTTGATGTGCTCCATCTTCAAACTCTACATAATAGCAAAAAATATTTGGGTACTAAATGCCCTGGTAAGTGTAATAAAATAAATGGCCTGCACTTCCATACATATTTATATATAGATATTAACCATGGTTATTACAGTACTGTTGTTGGTGACATAACTCACAGATCAGTGGAAACCTATTATGAGATACACACCTGAGAAATAAGAATTTGGTTAAAAACTGTTTGAATGAAATGTGTGAATTACACGCTTAATTTTCTGAGCAGAAATGTGCTATATTACATGGCTTACAGATTCAGATCTTCCTTGATTCATTTGCAGATCTTGATTTTCACCTGAGCAGTTTAGCTGAATTATCTTTGTCAAGGCTTCATAGACAGTCAGTGTCCAGATTTACAAATGTTTTGCACCACATACTGACACCATTGCATATTTTACGAGAGACGGGGGGAGGGAAAGCTGAATCGGAGGGGTCAGCGTGTCCCCTTCAGTATAATCAATCACAATACTGAGGCCCAGGACGGGACAGCCAACAACAGGAAGAAGGTCCTATGATGTCACCTCATAGGACTGTGCATACATAAAGTACAATTCAATTCTCTGTTTGCTAAGGCGGCCAAAGTCCGCAGTCGGTGCACAAAGTAGTCACATCACCACAATAAATTGACATCATGAGTAAAGTAATTGTTGCAATTAATATGAATCCAGCCCTGCTTACCTTTAGCATGTGAAGGCTACACAGTGGATTGACTGTTGTGCCTTTAAGCAAAGGACTGCAAACTTGCAATGCTTTAGTAAACAACCAGGTATATTAATTAATAATATGTGAAAATTATATTACAATGTCAATTTTAAATGTCTTGTTTGTTTATTCACTGCAAAGCTAAAGATATGAGATATGACAACCGAATACTATAATAATTCTTTCAAGTACAATCGCATGTTGTCTAAGAAATTATGATAGATGTGTGGTAATTACTTTTCAACGGGCTTAATTGGCTGCATCTCTTGTTCTGCCCATTCGGTCTGAAGCAATGTGATAAGCGAAGTCCTTGTCCATTTTTACAGTAGAAAAACAAATCCTGCATTCAGGAATTTTGTATTGCACTTTCCTGTATGCAGGTTGTTTTTATTCATGCACTTTATGGCATTGCACTTACAGTGAGCCAACACACCTGATGCTTTCCCTCTGTGCCACCAACACAGTGCGAAACACCTACACTTGGCATATTTACATACTTCCACAAAGACAGAATAATAGTAGTAAAACTGTTCTCACTCCTGTCTGCAAACATTGGCTTCGTTTCAAACAAAAAATAAATAATACTTACACTACAATCCCAGCCAGCAGCACTGTGGTATATTAAATAAGTGACTTTTTATCGTGTTAATACTCTGAGCACCTTGTTATCCAGTAGTTGCTTATTCACAACATATTGCGAATAGCAACCTCAACTTTCCAGAGAATATTTTAAAAGACAGCCATTTTCAGTTCAAACTTAAGCACAATCTGTTTATTTAATATATATTTGTTGAATGCCATGGAAAACCATTCTAGGGAAGGAGAAGGTAACCTGGCCTCATATTAGCATGTGCTACCAATTACATTTAATACCAGGGTGGAGAGGATTGTGAATGAAGAGCATCTGAGTGATTTGAGTTTTGGGGCTTCCAATGGGATCTATGAAAAAATATCTCTCTAATGTAGTTCTACACTTGCAAATCTTTGCCTATGAGAGAAGTGCAACCCAGTTTGACAGTTATAATTGAAATGGGTTCAGTCTCACAGAATGCTTAGCACCTACCATCTACCGTCTCAGAGTAGGCAGCCTAGTGATTGAAGAGATCTGTCTGGTTTAAGCCTTCTCAGTTTCTTCCTGGGACTCTGAACTGCAATGAGGTGGACCAGACCTGTCGGTAGATCAGTTGTAAGTGTGGAGGGCACAGTAAAGTAGCTACCTCCAACGGCGTGGGTCTGATTTTAGCCTCTGTGAGGAGGACAAACAATTTGAAGTCATCAAATTAACAGGGGAAAGGGAAAATGAGGTAAGCACTTTGCCTGTTTTTTCGAGGCTGGAAGAAAAGTGATGAATTCAATCCTGTTACAGGTTCTAGTAAGCCATTTAAGCTGTGAGTGGATGAATGAATAGACCTCCTGTTGTTAATCTGTTGATTATCAGGATGTGCAGGGGAGAAAAATTAAGTGACAAACAGGTCACTGAATGAGCATCAACAAGCTGAAATCGCAAGGGGTGCTGCAGCTAACAGAAAATTTACAGTTATCTAGCACTAATTTTAAAAGCCTACTGATGGGTTTGGGAATTCAGAGGCTACACACATCTTGTTTATTTTGTTCTGCTTCAGAGTGAATGTCTGCAGCGAGTAAGTGAACATGGTAAATAAGACATGTAATGTTTCAGTTGGGAGAAAGCGGGGTGGACTTCAATTGAGTCAGACTCTCAGAATAATCTTCAGAAATGATCCGCAAAACCCCTGGAAAAGCGAGGCTCTTCCTACCATTGCATTTCTGTATGGTATTGGGCTCCAGGGATCCCAAACACACAGGCTTGATGGCTGCTCACGGGCCTGTCTTGCCTAAATACCCCTGTCATATTCTCTTTTGGTGGCTAGTGCAGGCAGGCTTTCTGAAAGCAGGTGCTAGACTATGATTCACCCTTTCCCACCCAATGGGTTTTTACTGGTCCTTTATTAGACCAGAGGATGTGGAGGCTTTAAATAGACAGAAGCTGAATGCATTCTGTAGATCCTGTTTGCAACCTTCTCTGTGCTGTTAAATGATCTCTGCCCTTGGGTTTAGCTCCCTCGGTCATATTCGGTTGTTAGCACTAGCGAGACCAAGCACAGCTATTCGGCAATATCTGCAGCAAACCATTTTGTGCTGCAGCAATTTGAAAAAGTGATAGATTACTGACATCCGGGTGCTAGCCCAACCCAAGGCTATTCAATTAAGCCCAAAGGCAAACAAGGATTTAACACCAATTCAATTTTTCTGATGGAGGATCTGATAAAACAAAGCACTCACTTTAGCAACAAACTCAAACATGAGGATTTTCTAGTAATTAAAAAAAACAGCGACAGTTTCATGCTATGCCCTAGTTTGTGTCTTTTTCCGCTTTATGTTACTAAAACAGTAAATATTATTCGTACAAAAGAAAGGAAGAAAGAAAAAAGAAACACATCTAAATACAGAAAGAAAACTTTTAGGTTCTGCTTCTCATCTGCGGTCTCAGGTTTAACATACCCTGTGACTTAAACCAGTAATTGAAGTACACAAAGTCATAGTTCACGTAAGGTCAACTTCCGTTTTTCTCACAGTTAAATTGCATCAGCAGCTTTTGAACTTTGCATAGACATTTCCGAACAGAGCTTGCTTTAGAATCTAAAACAACAGCAATTATCTGTAACAGCACAAATGTGGTCTGTACAGAAAGTTCGCTCGGCTCTCTTAAACTCTTCCTGAAGTTCCTTGCTCTGAGATTAAGTTCCCGAAAGGAAGCTCTCTCTCATCTCCTGTGCATTATCAAACCTTCCCAAATAAGGCAAGGCATTCTAACACACACTAAAAATAGACAAATGAATCTGTGTATATCAGACATTTTTCATCTTAGGACAGCTGCTGCTGAGAAATACACTGGTTTATTTATGGGACCATAATAGAAATCTTTGTTTGAAATCTAAATAGACTTGTTTTGCATTTGAAATGTTCATTCAATAAGAGGAACGCAGAGTGGCAAGAGTCCAGTCAGTTTTGCCTGCAAAACACTTGTACCATGCAATAAGCACAGACTCCTTTATGTAACTGTTCATTAGAAGGGTATGAGAGAATATAAGAGCATTTCACTGTTATGATAAGATTACAGGGGCAGATTTTCAAAAAATATCAACGAAGGCTCTAATGCACTCTTCCTGGAAAGTGAAGGTTTTCCCCTGTATAGAATAATCCAGTGCCAAATTACATTGCCTCGGTGATCAAGGGTGAGAAAATCTGTGAAACAATGAAAGAGGGATGTATGTACGTCAGAGGGTTTAACTTGATTAAATATCAAAAGAGGATGCATGATAAATTAAACTCTCTCACACCAGTGCCTCCTTTCCTATTTCCACCGTGACTGCAGTTTTGAAACTCTGTTTAATTCTGCACTGTCTCCACTTTCTACACTTCCATCACAAGATTCTGTGCTTTGGAATAGTGTAGCCCTTGGTCAATTAGTTCACTGATTAAAGCTCCCTAATAACAAAAGTTATAACTTTGTCTATTGTCTTGCGTTCCAGCTGTGTGATAACTGCGGTGAATACTTCAAGCATTTGATATATAACAAGTAACATGCACTCACATGCACAAGCTGTGCAGGTGGTCATTCTCTACTTTGACAGTTGCTATTTACGAACTGCATCTAACCAGCCCTACATTTTCTAAATTGCTTATTCCTGGTCAGGGCCTTGTTGGGAGTGCGGAGTGTTAGCTGGAGCCTATTTCAGCATGCAGTGAGTGAAAGACAGGAAAGCACTCTAGACAGGTCACCAATCCATTGGAGGGCCCACACACCATTCACTCACACATTCATACCTACAATTTAGGGTGTCCAATCAAGCATGCAGCTTGATTGAATGGAGCTCGTGGATAACTCCAGTACTTCTGCTGTGATGCGTGTAACTACAAAGAAATGGCAATGCTTTAGGCCGAAGCGCGCTAGTGACTGAATAACCTGGTGCTAGCAGAAGACCTGAAGGCAAAAGCCTGTTGGAAGACTGTTCACACTAATCTGACTGTTCGTATTATTAGTAACGAAGTATAGTGACAGAGTTTTGCGCTGAAGCTTTCCCTGATCCTGCGAACAGATTCAAGGCATTGTCCTTGAGAGATTGGATCATAGTCTATAAAAATTAACTATTCTGGATTTACGATTTCAATAACTGGAGGTTGGTTTCAAACTAGGCCTATATATATATATATATATATATATATATATATAATCACTTGTGAAATTAGCCTTTTCACTTGTGATTGGCTTTTTTTGTGAATGAAAATAAGCTATGCACAACAGTAGAACTAGAAAGTAGCACAAGCACAGAAGAGCAGCCCGTATGTTTTTGCTGTTTGCTGTACTTTTCTTAATAAACCGAAAACAAATATGCAAATATGCAACAAATTAAAGAGATAATAAGAGTACTACTCATCAGGCCTCAGGGGGAGGGAAAAAAAGGCCCGTACTTTCCACGTTTTATACTCTCCTCCAGTGCACGGTTTTTCAGACTTACCACATGTTCCTGTTCTGCTTTTCGTCCTTCACTCTTCCAGAGCTAATTTGAGACATCATGACCGACTCATAATGGAACTAACTTTTCATTTGAGAATGCATATTGTGCTGTAACCTTGGCAATCTAACCCTTGAATGTAATTCTGGGCTGTCAGTGACCTCAGTGAGTCAGAATCTTTATTTTATTACATTACATTTATTTAGTAGACGCTTTTATCCAAAGCAACGTACAAAAGTGCATATCATGGTCATGGGGAAACTACAGAACACAGGTTCAATAAGGTACAATACTCATTTCGTACAGCTATTTATAGCTAAGAACACAGTTCAGTTCACACAGTGAACATTATTCTGACCTAACGTATGCCAAGCCAACCTAGGGAGAAGAACAAGATACACTATTAGGACAAATACAAATGACAAAAAGTGCTGGAATGGGGGTACACGTAACATGAGCGTCATGAAAGGGGGGATTTAAAGTGAAATGATTCACAGAGAGGTGGCAGTTAGTCCATGGTATTGTCTGAAGAGATGAGTCTTTAGACCACGGTGGAAGATGGGTATTGAAGGAAAGGTTCGAAGAGGGACAGGGAGCTCATTCCACCACTGGGGAGCTAGGGTAGAGAAGCTCCATGATCCCTTTACTCAAGTGGGAGGTTTAAGATGAGTTGGGCAGCAGCATTTTGAATCATCTGTCGTGGCTGTATGGCACAAGCTGGCAGGCTTGCAAGGAGAGAGTTGCCGTAATCAAGGCGGTTTTATGTGTTTCACGTGTAAAAGGTGCCCATTGCCATGCTGTGTCCCTCTCCTCATCCCCTGGTCTTAGGTACCACGGTCACTTCAACATGCTGCGCAAACACTCATCACCTGTCTGCATCCTCCGTGCTGACTGGCCAGGCTTACATTGCTAGCCCTTTGTTATGTCCCAAAAACCAACCAAAGTTTCAATAACCAGGGACAACAATGGACAGTAACATAACAAATGCCACAAACAAAACAAGGAGTCAAAATCTACGTGCAACAACAAAAATATGAAATTTATTACAACCAGTAAGACAAAAAACAAAACACATTACCATGTATATTGGTTCAGGCAGAAAACAGACAAGAACTAGGCTGGTCCTCATCTAAAAGAAAGCACCGTTCTAAACCTCACCTCACCGGGGCAAAGCAAAAGGAATGAGTCGTCCGGCAAACTCTGGCCTGACCATCTGTGTTAAAACAAGAAAACTGCCTGACCACCATGACCTCAATTTATTGGCAGAAAGAGTGGCCCAGATGACACGGAACCTCCCTGGAATACTGCAAGCATCTATTGCGGAGTCGTGCAGATGACAGATCCCAGGCGACACAGCACAGGTGAGCCAGAGGGGCTTGGTGACTCATAACCCGGCTCAAACAGGCCCATGGAGACATAGACAATTATGTCGCTCTGCTGATCCTTTATCCTCATCTGGGCAAATGAAGCTCATTACGCTCAAGCCACAGTCCCCCAGTAGCATCCCACGTGAGTTCAAAGAGTACACTTGTTAATTGGTGACAGTGTCTCCCAGTTTGCATTCAGATCTAAATGTCCATATTAGCTTCACATGTGGGGACTTGCAGGGAATATGCAGCTCACCTTGGACTGCGCTGCAAAGTCCCCACAGGTCAGGGCATTACACCCTGTGCTCAGGACCTCTGCAGGGCCTCCACAAAGACTTGGTGTGAGGAAGAGGAGAGGGAAATAAGCTGACAAAAATAGCACAGTAGACAGTTGTGTGTTTGTTCTCCAAGGTTAGATCAGTCAAATGAGGACCAGCTTAATGTGTTGCTGCTTGTTCGGCTTGGGGGGGGGGGGAGTTTTTGAGGATGTGCCCTTGCCCAGTACAGCTCTCCACCTTTTCCATTAAAGCTGTGCAACACTGGGCAGTGGGGGGGGGGAGGGGGGAGGAGGGGGGCCTGAATGCTCTGTGCCCCCATTCCTTCAAGGCCTCTTTCCAGTCCCAGCTCAATTACCGCTCAATTTCCTGCTCTGGGAGGAGCTGTGTGTCAGGGGCCGTTGGGAACGTGTCACGCTGTTACGCAAGGATGAGAGAGCGAGCCAGACCCTGTCCGTGTCACTTATCTGCGCCTGCTCCTGCAACTGCTCAAAAGACGAAGCGTCGGAAAGAGTAATACATTTAGCCTTCGATTGAGATTTGCTCCCCCTCCCAAACAGAAAACCAAGGAAAGCTAGTAACGAGAGCTCCTCAAGGGGGCGGCAGGCATTTTAAACTCCGGTAGGCCGTGCAAAGCCTGCGTCAGACATGCTGATATATATACGTTTGGCACGATCTCAAGGCTCGATTCTGCGGAGCACTTAATCAGTGTCAGGCTCCCGCGGTGATGGGGGCCATTGATCAGACCCACGATGCACCTCTCACCGATAATGTGGCACTGCGCTTGAAACGCTGTGGCACACTAATGCGAAGCAAAGGGTGATGATGCTGAAACGTGGATGACCTACAGCCACCATTTTATGTAATTTGCACACCAGGCCCCGCCCCCCGCGAAAAAAAAAAGAAAAAAAAAAGGTCAAGCAGGTACAGTGAGTGCTTCATCGCTGATTGCATTCACCGCAACACCTGGGGAATTACATAAATGAAACAAATAGAACGATTAAGGAGTCCGCGCCGGCTACGATCGCAGCGAAGACGTCTTCATCACCTCGGCTGCCGTGACAGCCGTGAAACGACTCTGGACACGCAGGATTCAATTTACTCATCTCAGAAAAGTCAAATCAAGGGAACGGGGGAGGGGGATTTCACAGCTATACGCAATGTGCTTGATGTAGGAGAGCCGTTTCCATTGTTTGGATTTTCTGTGCCGCACCTTCAAGTGGACGGGGGGCTTCAATGCGGAGACAGACATTTTTGCATGAATACTCATTTCCTAAGCCTGTTGAAATAGTACAAAAGGGAAAGCAATTGTACAAAAAACTGTGTGAGGGTTTGTGGCATATGTGTTTGAAGCATGTGTACTTCTACATAATTTCACATTTTCATCTGTAGGGAAAAAATAAACAATTTGCAGCCTTGAAAATACATGGCAATTAGTATTTTGTGAAGTGCTCAAATTTGTCAAGCTTTAAACGCATTTAACGTAACATGAAATTTGCTCATCCCAATGATTTATTACCATGTCCGTTACATTGTGTGACAACGAACAAAGAAACACAAGTCAGACAGCTCATAGAAATCGATGAACAGAACACGCACAAATGGTAAATGGACTGCATTTATATAGCGCTTTTATCCAAAGCGCTTTACAATTGATGCCTCTCATTCGCCAGAGCAGTTAGGGGTTAGGTGCCTTGCTCAAGGACACTTCGACACGCCCAGGGCGGGGTTTGAACCGGCAACCCTCCGACTGCCGGACAATCGGTCTTACCTCCTGAGCTATGTCGCAAATTACAGTCTTTGGGAAACAGACCGCCTGCAGATAAATGCTTAGTGCCAGAGTGACTTGTCTCCACTCTGCTCTCTCAGGGAAGTAGGATGGAAGGTCTGTCACTCTGTACCCAAACATGGTATTACAGAATGGCTCTTTTTTATAGAGGTGATTCAGCCACAATGCAGCTCAATACTGCCCCCAAGTGGTAAAATCTGGTCTTCCTCCAATTTCTGAAGAATTTCTTAAGATGCATCACCATTCAAACAACAGACACAGACCATTTCCACTGATAAGGTTCCTGTTCCTGTGTGTGCAGATGAGGAGTATGAATCCCTGTAAGTCAGCAGGTGTTACTTGTACACCTGAGCTTGGACAATGAGTATCAAACATCATTGAGAGGCGCTGAAGTTGACAGCGCCTTCAATGAGCGCAGCTCAGAAATATGCTGTGGGGAAGGATGGACAAAAAACTGACATTTTGAGAGGAATAAGACGATAAAGGCACAGTTCTTTAAAAAAAAAAAAAAAAGTTATTTCTGTTTTAGTGTATGTTTTTGAATGGCCCAGAAATTTTTCACGTGCAACAAAGAGCATATCTGACAACCAGTGGAAGCAAGAAAATACATTTTAAGTAACTCCAAATCAGCTTGCCTAGGAACATTGGGCCTCATTCACAAAACATGTGTACGATCACATTAGATTGCAAACTGCGTGTAAGAACACTAAGAACACTTCCGCATTCATCATTTATTCCTTATATGTATTTGTTCATGGCTGTTTCCTTATGCTAATAATATGATTCATGAACAGGATTGTGCATAACATTTACACAGCCAGCATTAATCATCTCACACACCTGGGACATGCACGAAAACAAAATGCCTGCACGTGTCATGATTCTTAGTTTTCTCATAGGAACATTTTTAAGACCAAAAGTAAGAATAATTTACGAAACGTTTTGTGAATGAGGCCCATTATGTTTTAGGAGGCTGTACTCATGAGCAGAGTCACTTTATAGCCTTTATTCACAAGCATACATAAATGTTGTTACTTCTTTCCTTGAGAGCAGCAGTCTCAGGTTGATGTACTATAAGAAATAGATCCAAACAAAAAACGATATTAAATGGAGGAATACCATCTCCAATTCCACTGGTGTCCTTTTGCACTCTACTTCATTTTAGATTAGAATTAATAGAAAAAGGGATCCTCAGAGCTACTTGGGCTATGCCCGTCGAGCAAAAGGCTTCTGCAAACAGCGACTGCTGTCGGGTTGAAATAAAAACCCTTCCCAGAATTGCAGTCATTGTGACGTTTTACTTTTTCCCCAACCTAGTTTGTATGTACTGGAATGAAGCAACAAACCATGTGGTACATTAAATTAACAAGCAATTCACGCACATAAACACCCATTTAGGTAAGGAATGTGAGAACCAGGCTACGCGTCCACTATATGTATTCACTCCCAGTTAGCATGACTGGCTCCATTCATGCCATGAATATCACTGCCTTTGATTACTTGCCTTCAATCTTATTTGACCGAAGACGCACAAGCAGGTTTCCTATAGCTATTGTTTAAGTAAACAAATGGACAATTGTTAACAGCTTGAGAAATAAAGAAGCTTTCATTTTTCATACTAGAATATTTATTCCATATGATAAAAAGAAAACAAAACTCCACTATTCAAAAACTGTCGACCTTATAGGTGGAAAAATTATTTTATACACCTACATCACTAAAAAAAAAATATTAAGAAGAGCATGGATCCAATAACTGCAACTACAATAACAAAAAAGCATAATCACATCACCAGTTATAACATTGGTAAAAACAATCACAAAATGTAGGAGGAATGGGAGAGAACAAAAAAAACACAATGAAAGATTTAACAGAAAAACTTAGCATTCACTAGTTTGGTTCCAGTTGCAGTCAATCTTTATATTCTTTGACATATGGGGCCAACATTGCATGGTCTTAATGTAAACAAACACGCTGTCCCTAGAACACATCTGCGGCAGAGCGCTCGACCTGGCACTTTGCAGAGGGGCTGAAACAACAAAACAAGCAAAGAGGCATTGTAGGGCTGTAAGTGGTCTGCTACACATTTTGCTCTCTATTGCCTCTAGTGGCGAAACATTGCTCTTCGTGAGTGATGTCACCATTTCTTGGCTCTTTGGTTCGAGCTGAATCGAAGGCCGAACTCGCTCAAAATCGGTATTGCAGACAGTACAAGACTGAACAAAGCTGAGCAAAGGACAACAATGTGCATATCTTGACGCATACTATTTCAATGGGTAGCTGAAAGACATTCTGTTGAAAACAGAATTATTTTGGCTGTGCTTCGTTTTGGTGCATTGCTAGCCAAATTCACATAAATAGTAGTGTTCTTCGTTAGGTCGGGGGGTGCAGCGTTGACTTTAACCGATTTCCAGATAGGAGAATGTACACATCTCTAACCGGGCTAAATTTACAGCTTATCATTTGCCAGGTGTAATCAGATCAGAGCACACGGACATCGTCCTCGCTAAAATGAAGAATCAAGCGTGATCCCATTGTGATGTGGAATCAAATGAAAACCATTTCTTCTGCCAGAAAAAGAGAACTTGGATTGTGTGTGGGAATAAATTCAAAGGGAAAACTAACCCCATTAACATTTTGGCCAGGACAACAGCCATCTGGATAGCAGATTTGTAGACACCATATTTCAGACTGTATCTTGCCTCCCTCAATCCAATTCCCTTAGGCATTTTAGCACTTAATACAGGGTCTGTTGTCAGTATATTCAATTATGCTGAAAGTACACTTTATTCTAGAACTGCTTGTTTGCACTGTTACTGTCAACTGCCCTCTGTAGTTGTCGCTCTTATAAACCCACTGGAACTGACTCGTCTGCCAAACACATGTACGCTAACAGAAAAACAACGTCTCACGCAAAAGATTCTGTGTGCTACAGAATAGTGCCTGACACTACGGCATCTGTTCTTTTCTGTGTTCCACAAGCCACGATGTACATTTTCTGATGCTAGGAAAAGGTGAAGATCCATATCCATCCAGGTAACTGTGTGACTGGGAAAGAAAAAGTGTATTAATAGACCAAATCCTGTCACGTTCTGACAATGAAACATCTCTAAAACAAAAATATGAGGACTCATGAACACAACAGTAATTGCCATCACGAGTAACTGCTAGTCTTTTAGCAGTAGACAACCCCAGTTGGCTTCTTGCCTCCTGTGTAACAGTACAAGACTTGCCCTGCGCCATCAGGAATGTATACAAATAACTGCGGTTACATTATAATGTGTACAGAATGTTCAGGCCGCTAGTGTCCCAAAAGAAAGTAACACATTTTACTTGATTATACATACAATTCATAATTGTACTTTGTACAAGCAATTTTTGGTGTTTACTGTGAATACAACCATTTACACATTTTAATGGCTTCCGGAAAATGTGAAACTAACACGTGTGGGTGCACAAACACTAAGGAATGATTTAGTCAGGAATTGGAGCAAGTCTCCGTGTCTAATGTGGATCATAGGCTTACAGGTGCTTGTCTGTGGGATTGGTGGGATTGGTCACAGTGCTGGGGGGAGGCTGTGACATCACAGCAGGTAGGCGGTGCTGCCGGGTGGAGGGAGGGCGGGCGGGCAGGTGGGGAGGTCACGTGGCGCAGGTGGTCACGCCGGAAGGAGGCGTCCCCGGGGCGGAGGCGGCGGGCGAGCAGTAGCGGGACGCGTCTCGCCCGCGCGGACGCAGCTGCCTGTCCCGCAGGAGCCGCCGGCTGTAGCGGGGTTCCGGCGGGCCGCCGCGCTGGTACAGCCCCTTCCTGTGAGAGCCGGCGCCGGGCCTGTGCCGGAAGGCCCGGGCGGCCCGCCTCGCCGCCGCCGCCCCCTGCTCCGGGCAGCGGGCGGCGTGTTCGACCGCCGCCTCCTCGCTCTCCTGCGGCAGGCCGCAGTGCGGGCAGCGGACGCTGCTGGCTCCGCCGCGGTCCGGCAGGCCCTCCTCCTCCTCCTCCTCCTCCTCCACCTCCTCCCGCGAGCCCCACGGCCAGCCCCGCCCGTCGGCCTCCGCCGGCGACCCCGCGGCGGCAGCGACGGCGGCGTCCCCCGTCTCCCCGCAGCGCTCAGCGTGCTCCTGCAGCTGGCGGCCCCGGACGAAGACCCGGCCGCAGCGGCCGCAGGCGCAGATGTGGGGCAGGTGGCTGGAGATGTAGTGGGCCGAGCGGTCCTCCTCCTCCAGGGGCGCGCCGCAGAGCTCGCAGGGCTCGCACTCCGAGCCCGGCTCCTCCCTCTTAACCGGCGCCGGGCCCTCGAAAGGGCCGCCGTCCTCCGCGCCCGGCTCCTCGTCCCCTCGGCCGAACGGGCACCGGTGCTTCTCGTCCATGTACCGCGGGCTCGACGGGCCGCCGTCCTCCCCGACCTCTCCCACCCGGACCGCCGTGACGCCGTCCATGGTGGAGATCTCCTCCAGCTCCACCTTAACGGCGACTCCGCCGTTCCTGGCGGGCCCGCTGTCGGTGCCCGTCCCCACCGACCTTATGGGCGTCTCCGCGAGGGGGTCGGGGCCGCGCTCGCGCCAGTCGTCCCCCTCCGGGCCCTCGAAGGCCGAGCCCTCCGCCCAGGCGGGGGCGCCGTGGGCCCGGGCTCGGGCCTCCGGGCTCTGGAAGGCCTTGCGGTTGGTGCAGGTGAGGCCGTGCTCCACCAGCAGCTTCTCGCAGCTGAAGACGAAGCCGCAGTCGTCGCAGGTGAAGGTGCGCCCGAAGCGGGGCCGCTCCCTGGCGGGCGCCCGGCGCCCAGGGGGCCTCTTCCGCAGGTCGCAGGGTCGATCCGTCGCCCCGTCCGCCGGTGCGGGCACAGGCACGGGCACGGGCGCAGGCGCGGGCCTCGGCGCGAGGGGTGTGGCCATGGCCTCCTCCGCGGGCGGCCTGGCGACGCCCTGCGAGACGGGCGCGGGGCCCAGCAGGACGGGCGTGGGGGCCAACGTGCGTTGGACCAGGCGCTCGCCCTCCGCGCTGCCCCGCCTCGGCTGCTCGTACAGGCGCACACCGAACATCATCTTGGCTTCCGCCGGGCCCAAGGACGGGGAAGAGCTGGAGGAAGACGAGCAGGAGGTGGAAGAGGAGGAGGAGGGGGGCGGAGGGAGGTTAGCATTAGCGCTCTGGCTCCCCTTAAGGTCCTCCGGGGAGTCGGGGATGTAGTACATCTGCAGGTAAGCCATGGCCACCTTCAGCTCCTCGAAGTCGCCAGGCTCAGTCAGGGTCCGACCCAGGTACATCAGCTGCAGGATCAGGTCGAAGCACTCGGCGCTGACCGGCATGTTGCTGAGGTCCAGGCGTGCCCGCTGGTCCTTGATGAACATCATCCGGAAGTAGGAGCTGCAGGCTGCCAGGACGGCCTTGTGGGCCCGAAAGTCCACGTCCCCCACTGCAACGGAGCAGTCGCAGAGGAAGCCCCACTCCCTCTGGTTATTGAGCTGCTGCAGGACGTGCTCGCTGTGATTTGGTCGCGTCATTACCTGCCGTCTGCCTGGCATATCCGCCTCCCTGTGAGTCGGGAAAACAAATGGGGGGCTCTTCACAACAATGTGACTCACAATAACCTGCTGTCTAGGATGTAGCGCAACAGCTAATCCTCAAAGAACACGCTTTTTTATGTTAGTTCAAGAGTGTTACACATCATATTTCGTAAAAGCTACTAGACAGACAAGTAGTAGGCTAACTTTAGAAAAGGTCTAAATTTATGACAGACAGTGGCCACACTTAATTCTGTCACTGAGGTTTTTTTTTAACTCGTAGTTTCTGTCAGGATTCCCTTTTTTGCTTCATGTTTGCGACATTACTGTGCAGCGGTAGTTACTCGGAACCGCTCAATTGCACAAAAAAGTCGCGCTAAAGCAGATACTCTGCTCCTCTACTTCCGCCTTCCATCTTGTGGTGCTTAGAGAAACACAGCGGTTACAAAACCAAAAACCGTAGATAGCTAGCAACCTAGTTTAGCAAGGTAATTCTGCCTGCTGTACGTCTGTCTGATGCCGTGCCTGGCAATAATGAAACACTGACACTGTCAAAGATCACGATGATTTAGTAAAAACTCCAAATCGATCAAGCTTCAAGTTAAGCTACCATATCGACCTCAGCTTGCTACCCGGCTGTTTAATCAGATTGCCAGCTAACAGAATATACAAGCTAAAAAAAAAAAAACCGTACATCGAACTTCCGTGACAATGAAATGGCACATGGCACCTTATAACACTTTTTCGTGCACACCACGTGCTTCTAAATGGCATTTACTATCTTTACCTATCAGAACAGTCACGCATTTTCCTGCCTAAGGCTGGCTAATTTCATCCTTTGTTGATACTCATTGTTGACGTCTTCACAAGCTATGTGGTTAAATGTCCCTCCCACGCCTTTCCATTGGCCTGTACTACGATGGAGTCATGCGGGCATTGTGGCTGTCAATCACACCAAAAGTCATCAAACTGTGCTTGTTAACGTGTACTTGAACCTTTTCAGTCAACCCCGTTAAAATCTACAGCATACCTAACAGCAATAGCTAGTACCTTATAAAAGTAGGCTAAGTAACAGCAAACCCGAGACGGAGCTAACCTACAACACTGTGAGGTCTCGCATTCAAACGGCCACCCAGCGATAATAAAAGCAATCGAGCCATGGCTGCGCACATACAGAAATAGTCGTAGCCTACTCAAAGAAACGCGTGGCTGATACTCACCACTAATACGGAGCGCCGAGTCCTTCAGAAGAATATCTGAGATTATGCTTGTGACCTGAGATTTTGGTCTTTATTTTTTAGCGTAAAGCATGAGAATTGTCGCGACGGCAGACCACTCCTGCAGCGCGTTTCGAAGCACTTCCGCACAGACACTCATCTACCGCACTGAGTCTGTGTCAGTCTGTTCCAGGTCCAACCCTTCCTACGAAAATTCAGCCCTCCGAAGCTGGTTTAAACTGCTCGAAGAGAAGGGCACTGAACATCTGTCACAATTATTGGCCTGCAGGACACCAACATAGCGCGTAATTTTCAATAGCCTATATGTACATGATTCAAGTTTAATGGTAAATAATGACAATTATAGCCTCGTATCGTTTGTCAACACCAAATGTTGTACGCTAGCAATGTATTGGTTAAGTGCTTTATTTTGCCAGTCCACTTGCTGTGAGAATTAACCTATTTGGTTCTATGTGGAAGTTTAAAATAACAAAAAAGCAGCTAAAATTCACGAAGTTAAACACGGGAGAAATTGCTGCTTGCTGTGGCGTATGTATAACAATAGCCTACTTTTATGATTTAGTAACTCCTTGCAAAGCATTTGACCAAATTCCTTGAACATATTTGTACTTTCCGAAAAACACATGAAAACAGCTAATTGAAGCTTCAAATATAGCTAGTTTGAAGTGCAGTTGTTCGTGTTGCGTGACATCACTTTTCTCACACAGGTAAATGTTTTACCTTTGTCTGTATAGCGCAACAAATGTGGTCGTTTGATATACAACACATTGAGATTGGAGTCGCGCAGGAAAGTAATACATATTGTTAGTAGCCTAACTCCAAGAAAAGCATTTGACCAAATTCCCAGAACATGTAGTAGTTTCCCACTTAATTTCACAACACATTAAAACAACGCAATAAAGCTTCCAACACAACATGTTGGAAGTACAGTTGCTGGTGTTGCGGAACATCACTTTATGCAGACAGGTAAATGTTCCACCTTTGTGTGCACAGCGAAACAAATGTGGTCACGTGATAGACAACAAACTGAGCTTAGAGTCGCGCAGGAAGGAGCGCGAGACCGAACGGGAACTACCCTGCAGCAACAAATACTAATCTGAACCTATTTACGTACATAAGCGGTAAGAGGGCTTTTGCATAATCGATGCGAATGAACACCTTTTGCTATTTTCTGCACTGTTCGTAATCGTGTTCAGTTACGACCGGGGTTGCATGACACGCTGTTTTTAATTCCCGCAAGAAACAGTTTATTCAGTTCAGACGCGTAAAAATGGATGTGATGCAGTCTTGAAATTAGCTTGGCCGGCTAGCTATCGCGAGTTGGCAAAAATTAAATTTGAGCACCTATCGTAACCATGCAGATCATATTGATAGGTGATGCATTTCTTGAACCGGAATGCATACATGCATGCAAGGGGAAATGGCGCTAATTTTGTCAAGTAGCAGGCCTATGTACATTGACGACGTAAACTGCATTTGATGCTTCAACTGTGATTATTGTCTGGTATGACACGTTATGCGGGGTGCTCTTTAGGCTAGTAGGCTATATCATAAATACGACCGCCACTCTCCTGAATTGATATTTTAGCAGACCGGAAGAAGATTGATGCACCTTGCAAGCTACCTAAAGAATGAACCGCTAATTACCCCGCAAAAAAAAGTTTAATAAAGAAATTGAGACAACTTAATGGGATGAAGAAAACATCCACTTTGTCATATTTACCCGACATTTCTAATACTTCTAATTGTTTAACCTTTTAATACAAATGCAAATTGAGCCAGCTAAACAATGTGGCCAGGACTGATGAAAAGGCAGGAGAATGCAGTAGCATGCGGTTGCTCATTCCAGATGAAAACAGCTGGCTCTGTTGACTGCAATACAAAAATTTCGCATTTTGACCAGCAGGGGGCGATCCGATTGACCCAGGTTTAACGCGTCAGAGGAGCGAAAAGCCACGGATCATCGAGGTTGGGAGTGGCGACTAAGGGCGCCATGGAAGTGTCCAGCCACAGCTTGTTCCTTCTGCAACAGCTGAACATCCAGAGGGAGTTCGGCTTCTTGTGCGACTGCACCGTCGCCATCGGCAACGTCTATTTCAAAGCTCACCGTGCTGTCTTGGCTGCCTTTTCCAACTACTTCAAAATGATTTTCATCCACCAGTCCAGGTCAGATATTGTGCAGAATATTAATCGAAGGCAATAATGAATAAATATGGCTATAGCAATGTATGTATAATATTAAAATGATTCCATAGGACAGTTCTATTATTTGTTATCATAACCCCCTTTTTATGTCATACGGAGACTTTTGGGCTACAAAAAGATTGTATGGAAAGTGGTTTTAAAAGTTGAAAACTGATGCCTATTACAATCTTATAGATGTCAGGCAAAGACACACTTGTTTTAGTTCAGCAAACTTCTTACAGCCTGATTAGAAAATGAAAAGCTGAGAGCTAAATTTTAAAGGTAAGCAGAGTTGCCGTTATTTTTTGGCATCATCAATAAGTGATTTCCTTTGTTTTTATAGTGATCAGGTCTAGTCTTGAAACCTTGCTTGCTCACCAGAGATAGAATAAAACAAATAATGTCTTTTGGTGAGCTGTAGATTCGAGAGGGTACTGTAAAAAGTTTAGGCAATTTGAGATTGAGGCATTGAATCCACGTCCCTGTGATGTCCCCTGTCCCATCTCCTGCTTCTCCTCTCGTCCCCCACAGCGAATGCATCAAGATCCAGCCCACTGACATCCAGCCGGACGTGTTCAGCTACCTGCTGCACATCATGTACACAGGCACCGGGCCCAAGCAGCAGGTGGAGCCCAGCCGGCTGCAGGAGGGCATCAAGTTCCTGCACGCCTACCAGCTGCGCCGTAACCCCAGCGACGGGGGCCAGGACGCTGCTGCCCAAGACGCCCTCAAAATGTCGAACCTTTACGGCATCCAGATCTCGTCCCAGTCGGCCGCCAAGGAGGGCCCGGGACCGAAGGGGGCCCCGGGGCGGGGCCCCGGCGGGGGGCGGAGCACGGGCCGGTCCGAGCGCTCCCGGGCCCAGCCGGCCCCGTCCGCGGGCCCCGGGGGGGCGTCGTCCGACGGGTGCGGCGGGGCGGAGCTCCGCAGGGTGTCCTCGGTGGCCTGCGGGGAGGACCCCGTCGCCGCGGTGACGGTGAAGCAGGAGCAGGTGGAGATGGAGGTGTCGGCGGAGGAGGAGGAGGAGGCGGGGTCGGGGTCAGGGGGTGCGGGAGCGACCCGCTCCCCGGGCCTGAAGAGCCCCAGCCCGAGCTCGCGGGACAGCAGCGAGGCCCGGCAGGGGCCGCGCGGGCACTTCTTCGCCCGCGCCACCGGCTGCCCCCCCCTCGGCGCCCCCGGGGGCGTCGCCGGGGACGGCGGCAGCCCCGGGGAGGCGTCCAAGGGCGCGGGCGAGGAGCTGGAGGAGCTGGAGGGCTCGGGGGAGCGCCTCCTGGGCGGGAGGAGCCCCGGCTCGCGGGAGTCGGAGTCGGGGTCCGGCGGCGGCAGCCTGGAGGAGGCGCTGCGGCAGAGCCGGGCCCTGGCCGAGGAGCTGGCGGCCGAGCTGAGGGGAGGCGGCGGCGCTGGCGGCGGCGGCAGCCCCCGCTCACGCAAGCGCAGGATCGTCTGCGCGGTCTGCGGCCTCCGGTTCGCCCATAAGAGCCAGCTGCAGGAGCACATGTACAGCCACACGGGCCGAGGCTCCCGCTACCACCGCTACAGCCGGCTCTGCAGCCAGCTCATACAGGCCTCCCAGCACTTCTGCGAGAGCCAGGCCGAGCTGGCCGCGGAGGAGTCCCCCAGGGACGTCCCGGACAATGGCAGCTCCTGCTACTCCCTGGACTCCGAGGTCTCCCAGGAAAGCATTGACACTTTCGTTGTGGAGTAGGGGGAAACAAAACGGAAAGAGAGAAAATAAAAATTAAACGGCTTCCCCTCCTGGGATCGTCCTCGGTGGTTGCCGTCCATGTTTCTCTTTCGTTGTCTGTAGCCTTTACATCTTGTCATGTGACACTATTCACACCCGTCCCTGCCCTGGTCTGCTATTGTCAAAGCTCTTGGCAACGTCAGCATTTTTCTTTTCTTTTTTTCTCATCACCTGAGGGTCTGAGATACAACAGCAGTGGGCTACAGTACAACTGTAATCTCATCTGACTGAAGAGCAGCTAATATTTATTGAAAATACATATTTATGTTTGGGTACACTGTGTGTTTACGTTATAGGCAAGAAAATCTGTCTCTGGCCTTTGAAAAGGGAATTATTGTAACAAACAAGTAAAATGAGACCGGTAAGGTATGTGAGTGGACAGCTCACTTCAAAGATTTGTGAAGAAAACACACTAACATGAAAGTCATGGACATGTCCCAACACACTTAGTCATTTATTTGATATTTATATGCAGGCATCGCAGTTTTACAACAGTACTTTACAGTTTGCCTTAGTAACCTCCTTTTTGGGCACCCACAAATAAATAAATAGCCGTTTTTAAATCTTTAAAATGTTCGCCCTTAAGAGAAAGTATATTCTCAAATTTCAAACTGGTAAAGGGGTTTACTGACAAATACACATACTGTGGACCTTATCTATCACATCCATTGCTCTATTTTTGATTGCTGTTTAGCATACTTCCCTGGTGACTCATGAATGGGTTTCATGGTACTTCTAAATGATATACCATTCTCCGAAGGGAGCTCTGTTCAGCTATATATGTGTGCCGTGGTTACTGGATGAATTGTAGTTGCTGCATTTAAAATAGTCACACTGGAATGGTTGTACTGTAAAGTACATACAAGTGAATTGAGAACCTCATATTTAGATTTTAGCAACCACATTTTTGTTCCCACGTAGCACTTATTTGAGCCTGCATTGACGTGAACTGATCCAGAAAATGCAGTTTGTCAATTTAGACAATTGGGATTGGGCAAGGAAAAAGACTTGCCTACAATTTGCTTCATTGTCTTTGTGAGTGTGTGTTAATGGTGTGGTCATTTTTGCTGTGGTAGTTTCAGTTCACTGTTCTGCAATACCTATTGCAATTTGTCAGTAACATCTGTTAGAATACATTAGGATGTCCAAGTATTTATTAATAAGAAACACTAATGTATGTTAATGTTTTGAACATTACAAAAAAAACTTTTGCAAATAAAATTTCATTTTTTAGAAATTGGCGTAATATTTTTTTTTCTGTGACTTTATCACACATGGACAGACAAATTACGATTGTGGTAAAAAGCTCATATTTCAACTTTGTGATTCAATTAATTTTTTGTGTCTTGTTTTTGTTCTGCAAATTCAATGTTCGGGTATATTTGACTGTTTAAAGAGCTTTTTATCATTGTGACTTCAAAGGCAGATAGTTTGAAAAAAGTAGATATTTTCAAATGCAAATCAAAACTAGAAACGCATCACATTGCTTCCCTTGGAGCCCCTGTGGGCATAGGAAGATATATATAGACTTTATTTACTTTATAAGTTCAATACATTTCTTGTGGAAATAAATTGTGAAAATGTGTGATTACAAGCTTCACGCTTCCTCATTGCACTGCAGTAAGGCTGTGTCACCTCTAGAGGGAGTGCTAGGACCAAATAATAAATAGACATGTTCTGACACGTCGATGCAGGGTGGGTCCTTATGTGCAACGTATCGCAATGGCTTTACACCATACATTAGTTGTGGCTTTGTGGTGCATACACGAAAGAGTGTTAGGTGTGCAGAATGACCGAAAAGAGAAATATTAATATTGTCTTACTGGTCAGCTTAACCTGGCAGCATCTTTGGGCACTTAGGATACTGAATTCAACATGGAAATTATTCCAGATAGTTGTGCCTGGCAGTTGCTGATAGTATTCTTAACTTATATAGCTATGTATGTTTCCCTTGTGCCATCTCCTAGTACAACTAAGTTTTTGTTGGTGATAACAGATTAAAACCTGATCTTTTTATACACACAATGCTTACTCTTTGTGTCATATAGGTATTGGACTCTGCTCGATTTACTGCCTTACAAATTGCTATGGAAACAAGATTTACAATCTGTGGTGTCATACTTTGAGTCAGAGAAGATAAAAAAAACTAATTTTGGCACACAAATATGTGGATGGATAAAATTACAAAAATGAACCCTTCTGAAGCCTTCTTTTTACTGCAGATTGATCTGTAGTGGAGTCGTGTCAGTCATGTCGTGGTCATAAAAAAACTGAAGGTACACTGACTTGCTAGTACGCTCACACAAATTAACAGCAACAGGCTACAGTGGGATAGGGTCCAGCAATATTCAATCAGGGTATGTATACTGTATAATATTTTATATTACATTTATATCCATGAATTAGATGGTAGGCCACATGACTTACTGCAATGTATACTACATTATAGCATGCACAATGCTAGTCATGGCAACGATTAGTCATCTGCAACGCATGTTTCATGCTGTAAGTTAAGACGGATTGTGGCAGAAGGCTGTAACCAGTTTATGGTTCCTTTGGATTCCTTATCCAAGTCAAAAGCACCAGCCGTAGGCCTGATGGACATGCGTATTTTACTGACTCATTTAAAAATGATAAAAACGGTCTACGTGGAAAGGCTGCCTGCTGTTGGATGATGTTTACGCTTATGAAGCGATAGCCTGCCACTAACTGAAAACATCTGTTTGTTGGAAGGACATAAATCTGGATATTGGGTTGTCAGCCTTGCTGAGGATGATGCTGCCAACTCAGTTTTATAATCTTACAAATAAGACACATTCACTGAGCATTGTAGAAGATACTACTATTTATAGAGGTACTATTTATATGGCTAACATGGACATGTGCAAGCAGGAGCACTAGGCAACAACAGGAAGACAGAACATTGCGAATGGTCAGAATGGAAACATGTTAGCTGAAAATAAAATGCAACATGAACAGTTATATCATGGCACTACATTTACCAGGGCACTTGGAGGAAAAAGCCCTCACCTAACATGAACGCCAACTTTTTTTCAGCTTAACAGGGCATTTTAAATGACAGATATGTCTGTCTGCATGCAAAAGGTCATAATCAACAGGAGTGTCACACTTAGCTGGTTAATTAGGAGATGTGTGGATATTACTGGACAGTGAAATTATATTTCCTGGCTTGAAATGCTATTAAGCCTGAGATTAATTAGGCAATTTTAGATCTGGGCAAAATAACCACAGCTACAGAAGTCCACATAGCATACCAAATTGAACACAACGTTTGAGAGGAGGAACCACAGGCAAAAAGGGTGATTTTAGCTGGACAGATCAATTTCGAGAGATTATGATATTTAGCTTCTACAACTTTTGTTTCATAAAATATATGAAACAATGATCAGAGACAACTTTAAATTGTTAATTGAAATATTTCATACCAGCCATATACCAAGCATAACATGAGCTTCCGGTAGCATCTTTCATAAACGTGTGTCACTAAGGCTGTAGGATTGACCCTGTTGACTCGCATATCATTCCAGATTGTGACAATGATTTCTCAAATATAGTTATTAACTAGAATCTTATTGGTTTCTGTTGTTAAAAGGCTTTTTCTAATGTTAGTACTCTCCTCAGCTTGCCGATATGAATTGCATACAGTGTGTTATGTATCTGTAAATATTCCGTTTATTATATGTTTTACATTCAATGTATCATCAGCCATTTTTTTCCAGCTTACTTTACAGATTGATTCAATCCACTAAGAAAATGAAGTGTTTAAACGAATATGCAATTTCATCTTTTAATTATTCATGAGCCAATTTGCATATGTTCCTAAAAAATAAATAAAAATCATAATACAGAAAATGTTTGCATTTGTGTCCACATTCAAAATATAAAATCTCATTTTGATGGGATGAAACAACATTTTTTTCACTATTCACCTGTGGTATCTCCCCTTAAGGTGTTCCTTTAAAAAAACAAAAAAAAAATTCTTTAACTATTTTATATTATGTGCATTTAAGTGCTTACAACTGTATTTAAAAATGTTTTAGTGTTTGTGTGAGAGTGCTTGTGTACGTGTATGATCACAAGTTGTGTCTGTTTGTCTGAATGTGAGTGCATGTGATATAATGTCTAAAGTGTTTCTCCTCTCTCGGTCTGTAATTGGTAGTAATTTATTTACAACACTGCAATTTATTTGCCAAACTTTCCTTCACTATACTTAGTCAGCATCAGTGCAATTTCCTAATCAAATTCAGGCAGACTAGGTGATCAACAATGCATTATTAGAGGCCTTGGCCCTGGAAGAGTGCTCTGAAACCACCAGGCAAGGCATACAACTGTCTCAAGTGTTGTTTTTTCTTAGAAGATTAATCAACACAAAGGTGTTATTTGGCATTTACCAAACGCAGGTCTTCCAGAGGATCTTTGTCATTCTCAGCATTTCTCTATTTTAAGTTCTGTCTCAAAAGCCTTGATGAAATAAAAAGACTGGGGAGAAAATATGTTGCTTGTCTCTTTCGCTCAATCTGTCAGCAGTGTTCATGAACAGTAATACACCAAATGCATTTTTTTTACAGCATGGACATAAATGCATATGACACATGTGATAAATATAAAAAGGTAAAACAGAGCCACTGGTCTACAATAGGTATAACACAGAATCCATTTTGATAAGAATTCTCAAGGGTAAACTTGATAAAAGACTTGTC
Organism: Anguilla rostrata; assembly: GCF_018555375.3. Lineage (NCBI taxonomy): Eukaryota > Metazoa > Chordata > Actinopteri > Anguilliformes > Anguillidae > Anguilla > Anguilla rostrata. Next base: position 39,335,373 of record NC_057938.1, read on the forward strand.
TTGCTTTCTATTTAATATGGAGGAGCGTACATGTGCCCAGCTGGTTGGCCATTTGGCCATAAACCCACAAAACCTGTTCAGCAGTAATTATGGGTGTTAGTGATGAAATCACATAAGAAGAAAACTACAGAAAATGCAAGGTAACCTTCCATATTTTGACGGTTTCAACACTGACTACAATTCACATTATTGACAGCTGAAATACCTTACATTTACATAGCTAATGGACTTCAGATCCTTTTCCAATTGCTAAGAGTGAGAAAAATGGTTACACACAGGTTACACATTTCAGATACAATTGTGACTAATTGAATAAAACACATTTAAATGGTCACTTTTTATCAGTGTAAAATAGAATTGCCACTGGCTAGCCATCACAGAATATGTTTTTTTTTTTTACTCTGGCCTCCAACACAACAAGCCGCTAGATGGATTGAATAAAATATAAATGATTAGGTTTAATTTAATCTGTCCATTATATTTAAAACTGTCTTACCAACATGACAACATATATTTAATGCTCAGATTCCCCTCCCATGACCTTTGAGTAAGCAAGAACACAATAATGGATAGTTCCTTAATTGTACCGTCGTGGTACTCATTTCTGTCTGACATTTTTGGATATTTTATTAAAAGTCACAATGCACTGGTTTGTTGGCACTGCTGGAAAGCTTTTCTTGTTGAAAACGAAGGGATAGATGTGCTCTGTGTGCAGTGTGTATGCGTGGGGGAGGGGAGGTGTATGGTGTTTGGTCACAAGACATTTCTGCTGGCCTCCTGTTTGTTCCTCCCCAATAAGTACTGTTCATTAAGGTGTAGGGAACAGAGTCAATGAGGGGCTCAGAGACACGCTTGTGCCCCCTGGTGGACGCTGGCAGCCGTAGCGTCCAGTTCCGCAGCAAGTTGGTCCAGGGCTGCCTTCACTGCTGCCTGGACCAAGGAGGAGGCGGTCTGCACCAGAAGCGCCTCGCAATTCCGTGGGCCAGATTCACAATAAGGGAGGTCGTTTAGAAAGGACCTGCCCCCAAGGTGAAGGTCCTCCAAAGGGGATCCCATTGGTCCATTGGTAACCACAATGTCTGTGTCCATGGGCACAGTGACCCTGCTGAGGTGTCCCATGCAGTCAATCCCATTGTGTACCCTGACATTCAAGGCAAGGAGATCCTGCACGCTGCTCTCCAGGCCAAGTCCACTCAAGGAATGCCCCTCTCCCATTGCATCCTGTGTGTGTGCATTCTCTGGAATTCTGCCATTCTCAGCACATGTGACATCCACTGGAGATCCGGCATCTGATTCCTTTAACCTATCCTTGTGGGGGTTTGCTCTGAGATCAGGGGACCAATCCGAGTCTTTCTCTGCAGCAGAGGTCTCCTCCATCAGCGGTGGGAGGCCACCAGCACTTTTTGAGGGAAGGTCAGATTTCAGTCTCCGCTCAGGTCTGCTGTCCAGCTCATCCTTACAGCCACGCCGAGGTTTAATTTCTTCTGCTATCATTCTCAACCCCACGGGGCTCCCACCGCCATCGGCCCTATTGCTGCTTCCCACGGGACTTCTCTCTTCCGTCCTTCCTTGGCCGAGAGCACTCACCTCCACGCTCACCGTCAGGTGACCCCCTGACTTTGTAGCAGCTTCTGAACAGTCACCCTCTGGGACACTGAGTTCTCCTTGTCCGTGGAGAGGCAGTCCCACGGCCTCTCTGTCCAGAGGAGCTGTTGTGCCCCTGTGCTCTGCTGAGGTAGGGGAATTCTTGCTTCCACGTTTAAAGAAAAGTCCCATTTTTTTCCTGAAGGAAGCTTTTGGGTGAAGCCGGGCTTTAGATCCACTTTGCACTGCGGGTTCCGAATGCACTCCTTTAGGCTTCTTGCGTTTGTTAAATGCAATCAGTCTTTTCAAGGTGGATCCAGTTCTGTCCGAGAATCCACCTTTTCCTTCTGTGACAGCATCGCCTTGATAATGTAAAATGGTGGCCTTGCGGTCTTCGCTTGGGCCAGTGGGGTCATCCACAAGGAGCTCGCCAGCAAGACTGGTCTTCACATCACAGGAGGGTCCATCTGCACCTCGTTCCCCACCAGATCTCCTCCTGCGTCTTCTTATGCAGACCATAGAGGGGGCCCAGAACCACCTCCGGGACCTTTTCTTTGCCCGCTCTTTCACTGTATTTCTATCATCCCGACCCTCTCCCTCTGCGTCACTATTCTTTGAAGTGGAACACACCTCCAAAGCTACGGCTGGGGCCTGCTCACTCTTCATCTCCGGCTGCTTGGCGGTGAGATTCTGGAAACTCTCCATGGCGATGCTCGGGGAGCCATCATCTGCCGTGTTGCCGTGCTGGCTTTTGGGAGAATCCATTCCGGGCTCCTTGCTGTCACTCCTGTCATCGGGTCCCTCAGTCTGAGCCTCTGTCTCGTTGTCACCTTGAGTTTTAGCCCTGAATTTGCCCAAAAGCAGCCTTGGAGGTCCCGTCAGCTTCCTCTTCAAACCAACCTTTTCTTGGCTCTGTTCAACTTGGACCTCCTGAAATGACATTGCTGACTTTCACCAGGTTTAAAGGTCTTCCCTTCTTAACAAAAACTCAAAGTACACATCAGTGTGCTTATAATTCAGAACAACTTCTTCTGGGTGGGATTTTACATTTCCGACTGCGTTTACCCTAGTTCCTTTATAACGATGTCAGGAAGAAGCATCAAAATACCTGAAGTAAATCAAAACATAACATAAATCATAATTCAACATAATCCAATTCAACAATGGTTGGTGATCAGTGTCATAAGTGTCATACAAAAAGCTTGAACACAGTAACTGTGACAACAAAATAGAAGCTATTGCAAGAATGATATGTATATGTATACATATTTTTAAAGGCTATATATATATATATATATATATATATAATCTGTTTAAATGGTAAAACCCTATAAAAGATTTAACTTTACCCTCCAGCAGAACATTACTGAAAGAGCATCCAACAAATGTATCATGAATCACTACAGTTAATGCACAGATATGCCTGCTCAAAGAACTCACTGTTTTGAAAAGTAAAACCTAATCACGTAATGCCAGTTCCATAAAATTCGGGGATATATTACCAATCATGTTGGGATACATGCAGTTAAGCGATGTCTTGTTTCATTTTGCCTTTGTGTACCGTTGACGATAAGAGATGAACTGTATGATGATGACATACCCTTCTCCAGTTTTTTTCATACCAGAAAACTCTAAAAGCATATGTGCTAAAAATGTGAATATATTTTTAAAAAATGGAACCAGTGCACTGTATGTTAATAAACATTTTTTTTTTTTTTTTTTTTTTACAAATCCGTAAAACACATTTCTTAAAATTAGAGATGAATGCTAGACATGCACTCATATTGTCCGCTTCCACCGCACGTCACACTGAAGCTTTAAACCAACACTGTATACTGCATAGTTATGCTATGTGTTATCGATTCTTATCTTGCATCGTAAAATAAAATAAACCATTTGCGTAAGAACCCTTCAAAATCTAATAAATATTTCATCATGAGCTAATAATCGTCCCTGGCGACATTTAGGCTTTTAATTATTCGTTTATTCTTGGTAATATATATTTTTTAATTTAATAGTTTATAAGAAGTTAAGCAAAATCAAAGATTATGACAATTAAACTCTGCTCACGATTCCAACAAAACATACAACATATAAAACAGGATGAGCTAACTTACTGTCCTGTAATCTTCTCAAATTACTGCAAGACGGTGTTTTTTTATTTCTTTTTATTTTTTTATTTTTCCGAAGTTCAAAATGCGCCGGAAGGTGAAAGCCCACTGGACCGAGAAGCAAAGTCTTCTGCAACCACGCGCTTGTCTGCAAGCCTGAAAACACGCTGGTGGCTGTCGTCAGCAAGCAGGTAGGTGTCGGCCACAGTTACCATAGAAACCTAAGGACTGACAGTTTGTTTCCAGAAATGCTTAATACCGTCATTGAGAACGACACTACAGGGAGACCAGCAGGTAATTGCCTAAAATGGCTTAAGGTAGCGATGTGATAGCAGTATGAGTAATTAAAACCGGCATCCTGTCCCCAACCATGAAAAGTGGGGAAATTTGCAAAAATACTATCCAAGCGCGCAAGAACCAGTGCTTAAAAAAAAACACAGTATTGCCTTTCGTTTCTGTTTTTTGTTAGAAAAAAACCTGTTTCCAGTGCAGATTTATAAAATCTCACCACACCACCCATTGTGTGTTTGTGTTTATGTGTGCATGGGCATAAGGGGTGTGCAGATGTGTAAGTAGGTGTATGTGGGGGTGTGCATGGGTGGCTTTGCAATTGCTGGCTGAAAGGTCAACTTGGAGGTTTAAGAAAAGTAACTTCAAAATTTGAGAAAATCTTTTTGTTCTTTGTTAATCAAAATTAAAAATAGCAATTCATACATGAAAATATTCCTCTTGTGGGTCATTGTTAAGCAATGTTTTTCCCGTGACGTTGTTTTATTTAGCACAGGTTTTTTTCTGCCTGATTTCTATTCTTGCTTCTCTGTGGGAATGTTTTGTGTATACATCCATTGTATCGCATAAGTTGATGTGGCTGACTAAAAATATCATCAACATCATTATCATCATCAACAAAAACAACAACATCAACACGCCTCTGCACCAGAATTTGTTTCAGACTAGTTCATATTTTGAGACTATCATAAATGTTATTTTCCATTTGAGGGTGCAGTACTTTGCCGATGGAGCTATAAATTGTCTCAGAAACCTGAAAATTCCAATGAAGTACATGAATATATGGAGTCCAGTTCTATAAACTACAGTACATGGCCAAAAGTATGTGGACACCTGACATCCAACATTTCATCCAAAATGAAATTAATGGGCATTAATATGGAGTTGGTCAACCCTTTGCTGCTATAACAACCTCCACTTTTCTGGGAAGGTTTTATACTAGATGTTGGAGCATTGCTGCTGGAATTTACTTCTATTCAGCCAGAAGAGCATTGGTGAAGTTGGGCACTGATTGGGCGATTAGGCCTGGCTCGCAGTTGGCTTTCCAATTGATCCCAAAGACGTTAGATGGGGTTGAGGTCAGGGCTCTATGCAGACTAATCAAGTTCTTCCACACTGTTCCTGACAAAACCATTTCTATATGGATGTTGCTGTGTGCCCGAGGGCATTGTCATGCTGAAACAGGAAAGGACCATTCTGAAACTCTTGGGGAAGCACAGCATCATCTAGAATGTGATTGTACGCTGTAGCATTACAATTTGTCTTCACTGGAACTAATTGGCTTAGCCAAAACCATATATATGTCCATATATATGTCCTTATACTTTTGGTCATACAGTGTACCTTAATTACCATTTTCTTTCCATGACCCTGGGAATTGATCTTATCCATGTCTCTGCCAATGGTGGATCTAAATAAATTGAATTGTGTTATAAGGTGGGATGACTCTTCTGATTGTCGATTGCCACACAACAATTGACTATATGGTTTGACTGGAAAAACATGTTTTCCACCACAGAAATATATTTCTGCAACTGTGCCGAGCTGTGTTTTCACTGCAACACCAAAGAACACTTATCTCACTTTTACAATGCCTTGCAGAGTTGATGTAATCATATGTTTGTGATGGGATATTTCAGTGTGTATCCTGAATTCTGGTGGAAGAAACTGAAATTAATTCTAGATGTCTGAGGTTTTTCTGCCCCAGAAATATATCTCAAAACCCACTATTCCTCATTAGACTTTCACACAAGTTGTTAATATCTAGCAATTCACTTCTCCAGTCAACTACTGACTCTCATGAACTCTCCCTTACTTAATCCCTTCTGAAAGGAAAGATGTCTGGAAAACCTGAGTGGGACAGCATTATAGGAGTCAGATTAAGTGTTCTTGACTGATGTGTTGCATTTCAATCAAGTGTAAATTCCATTCAAAAACATGTTGTAAAACTCCTAAGCACTCAATAAAATGAAGAATAGCTATGTTACTGGGGCTTGGTGTCTTTGCTGCAGTGCACTGTAGCTATTTGATTGGAAATTGATATGATGAAGTCTTTTTGGGAAGGTACAGAATATCTACCATCAGCATGGAATTATATGCGGTTCCCACTATAGACTTTATCTATTTAAGCAATACACCTCAGCTATGGTCTAGACCCCTCACTCCGCTCCAATCCCCCATCCCCTTAGGTTAGTGAAGATGAAGACTGATTTTTAGTCCACCTTGAAAAAAGTTGTCCTCAGCTGAACTAAGACATTAATGGCTATTCATACTTATCATGATGGCATCTTCCTAATGATGGAAATTCATCTTAGTAATGAAACACATGACCCTGCAGAAGTAAAACTAATGATCCTTTGGTTTATTTTTCTGAGTAAAATTGGAGCTGCAGTCCATGACATTTTCTCAGAGGGTTTGCTGTATCCAGTTTGGCCGCTGATGGGCACATCACTGCTGCTTTGTTTAGGTTGTGTATATCACATACCTCTAAAAACATGCTCTGGCTCTGTCTGCATTTACAGTATCTGCAAGAAACTTTTGCTGAAGCTTAAGGTTGGTTATTAATCCCTTTATTCGCTCAATTCTCATTGTACTCTCCATTAATACTGTAATCTGATAAAAATTAAAATCTAGGGATGTGTTTTTTGAAACTTCCAAGTATTTATAAATCTACTCTTAGTGAAACCAAACACTCAGTGTGCACTGATGTGCTCCCTGGGGTGTTTGGAATTGCAGAGATTTCTGTGAAGATTAAAATAATTATTCTTGAGTTCCAATTATACTAACAAAGAAAGTGCACGGAAAAGGAAGCACTGTTCCTCTTCATGAGATCAGCCCTGGATGACCATTTACGGTACCTGGTTACAACAGTGTATGAAGGACTTGGGTTATGATTTTGAAAGCAAGTTTCATATCATACTCATTGTCTGATGGGCAACACGTAGGATGAATCAGTCATAACAGTAGGTTTGAAATTGTCCTGTATGCTAATCCTCCCTCTATGAGAGGTGTCTGCATAACTCTCAAAGCCTATGTTTGTGAAATTCAAAAGTGGCTAAATGCAGTACATGCTGAAACCTGCTTGCCATTTCTAGCTTGTTTGTGGACCGACTGAATTAAAATAAGTGTGTTAGACTGAGCCATGAATTACTGACCTTAGTTTGAAGTCCATTAACTGTGTATCCTGTAAGTAATGCGTTTTTGTGAAATAAATGTTTTGCTGGATATGCACCACACAACATATCTAAATTGAAAGAGCATTTTGTCACCTCCGTTGAATATCAATGAAGAGACAGTGGAGAAATATCTTTACTCATATCTTTCTGTTTACACAAACAGCATTCCAGCAGCAAATTCATTTTCACACAGGACTTAATTCCTGTTAAATAATATGAAATTTAGATGGGATTCCCCATAAATCTCCAGGTTTGTAAAATGTATTTTTATTTGAGTTATTTGCCTCCTCAGCTTCAAAAACAATTTGTGGTTCAAGCATTTGTTAGAGTGTGCACTTTTATATTTACCTTATGGTCATGCCTTTTGGAATTTGAATATATCCACAAGTTTTCCATGGAAAAAAGAAGTTCCACAGTGAGGAGAGTTTGAAGCAGGGCCATGCAGAGACCTTTCGGTGGCACATGACATGCCAGCACATGCAAACCAAGGTAGTGGGGCAGGAATTTATAGATGCATTAAATGGAACATAGGGTTATATTTGATCAAGCATATAATCTGAAAATATGAGGTGCCAAATGTAAAGTAATACACATCACATTTTTTTTTCTTCTTCTTATATTTATCCTAAATACAGAATTTTATTTTTGATTGAGGCTAAATTGAATCTTTTCTTCCCCCTCAAATTTAGCAGACAGGCTAAATAAACCTTTTAGTTAGTATTTTAAGATTTTACTGACAAATCTGAAAATACACAAGCTACATATGTAACATAAATGTTAAATCATTTTTTTTTCTAATGCTGTGAGAAGATATTCCTTTTCTATGTGTTGTGCTTTCTTGGTATAGAGACCAGAACTACAACATGACAATGTGCTGCCTTTATTCGTATTAATTCTAGACCTGTGATTTTTCAGCTTTAATTATTACCAAAATCGGCAAACTCCAAACACATGACTTCCATTTCAAAAAGAAACAGATACCAAAACGCATTAGCAAGATGCAAAATATATCTCAATTATATAATTTGTTACATTTGCACCCATGCTGTTAAGGACCTGGGCATGATGCTAATATACTGGAGAAATACCAGCAGTTTGGTGCACACAAAGACAGCACTGGTAATTATTGCATTGGTTGTTACTTAAGCCTTATACCCCAACAATGGCTTTTTTTATTGATTCAGACAATGACTGAGAAAACAAATAATTGAAAAGGCTAAGTGAACTATGTCAGCAGCACAATGCAATTCCCTTCCCAGTCACCAGAGTCTTCCCCCCCCCAGCCAAGTAATGCGTTTGGAACCATTTTTGTAGGAATCTTGCTTTCCTGAATTTGTCAGGTCACAAACATGTCTTCAAGACATTTTACTTTGGTATAAAGTATGGAACTATTTACAATGTAGCTGGAAAGTTTCAGTTTAGTGGGTTTGTTTGCAAAATTGCGCTACAGTTTTGTTATTTACCATAACTACGCATGACCCTACTGTAACATTATAGAAAAGTTGCAATAACTTGATGACATTTTAGTATTTTAAAAACTGTGCTTCAGTAAGAATAAACCAGACATGAACTGTAAGCAGAAAATCAGGATTAAGTGATACATTTAAAGGATCGCATAAGCACACGCTACGCTGAAACTGTGTGGCGTCTAATTACACTGTCTGAATATGGAGACAGGCAGAAGCACGTGGGATCAGATCTTTGACCCTGCTGAATGTGAAACATCACAGTAATGCCTATATGTCAGCAAGGAAGCACAGAGCTTGTAACGATACTATTCATTTTAATTATGAGGTCTATTCTTAGTCAGGAGCAGGAAGGAGTACTTTTGTGTATTGTGGTAATGACTGTCAGTCCTTATTCCCAGAAGGACCATATCTTCTCTCATAAAATTATTCAATCATTAAATCAGCACTGACCTTCATCCTAGCAGCTTAAATAACAACAAACTAAGCTGGAGAGTGTGACATTACAGAGTAGTAAAATCGCAGGAAGACTAGAAAGGACCATTAAACAACTATATGAAAAGAGTATACATATTCAAGAAAGTATAATGGTCCTTCTCCTGAATCATCTGTTTGAGATCTTTCCATTGGGACGGAGGCTTAGGTCCCTAACCTTTAAAACAAGGCGAATACTCAACAGTTTTGTGCTAACATCTGTTTGCGTCATCAATGACGCAACACACCGTCATTTTAATGCCTAATTAAATTTTCTTATTTAGCATAGGCTGAAATTTATTTTTGTGTTCAGTGTTTTAGTTCAATGTAATTTATGTATGATATTTTTTTTACTAGAATGTCCTTGACAGAATTCTTAATTTCTCATTTGTAGTAATAGTAATATAGTATAGGTATATCAAAATGCAATTTATGCAATTATATTTCTTACTGTAATTTATGTAAATTGTTTATTTAATTTTTTGTATGCCAGCTACTTGAAGTTGAAGTTCACCCAAGGAAAAATAAAGTTATCCTATTCTATTTTATACAAGATAAACAGTATTACATTGACACTTCAAGAAAGGAAGTTTGCTGCCCAGTCCTGACCTGAAATTGCTATATTCTGCCTAAGAGACACAGTCAGAAACGATCACAAGCAAGCAGCATGTTTTTCTCCCTGTGGGGTAGTCAGTTTTTTTATCCACATCTTCAGGAATAGATGCATTTTGGCAGCAGAGTCTATGGTAGAAAAACGATAGCAGGGCATGCATATAGTGTGGATATCACATGGAGTCCCAGTCTGTCTCCGGTTCCCAGCAGTGAGGATGCAGGGAGTTGGCTAGAGACAGTGTATAGCACAGCAGGAAGGTATCAATGAAAGAAGAACAGCACTGTCGTTGAGGAGGAAGTCTCTCTGGTTCTAATGCAGACAACTCTGTGCTGTAGCAGAGAGAGAGAGAGAGAAAGAGAGATAGAGATAGATAGATAGATAGATAGATAGAGAGAGAGAGAAAGAGAGTGAGAGAGAGAGAGAGAGAGAGAGAATGCAAGTGGTCCTTACAATACACTAAATAAATGGAGTATCTAGCTGTGCCTAGCTGTCTTCTCGTAGGCTAAAATTGCAGCAAGCAGAATTTATTTCAAAGTCTCATCAAGTATGCAGTTTTTCCCATATAGCTGTATGGTGCTTTTTCATGCATTCATGCAGTAATTATAGTTATAGTTATGTTGCTCCTGTTGCTCTAGAACTATTAATAATTGTTTTACAGTACACACACACACACACAAAAATGTTGGCCTGTGGCGATGAGTGAACCTGGCAAGGACAAAAAGTGTATGTTTGAATTTGTTATCAACTATGCTAAAATTGAAAACCCGTTAGCTGATGTCCTTACCAGATCTGAATCATAGGAGACAGTCTTCATGACTGGTCCCTGAATCCAGGTCCACGTCATGGAAACAGGGCCATTCAGGTGCCCTTGGCAATACAAGCTCCTGGGATAGGCATACAAAAGCATGGAACAGTAACTTATGTGTCTTATTGAGTATAGTTTAGCACACTGGAATCTGCTTTAGTTGTAGTACCCTTCAGGTTCTTCGTCTCAATATATGCTATCGTATGTGCTTATGTAAGATCAGCCCATTGGAAATGGCCTTGGGTAAAGCTCATGGTAGGAATTGTTTGATTAAAAGTGTATAGAAAATCTATGAAAGTAATTTAAATCCAATGAATAAAATATAGAAAGACATAAATAATAGCTACAATACAAAACACCACAAGGAAATGACAAGGATTGATATATATGGCTTTTTCAATAATGATTGAGTATTTCTATATTTTACTCTTATGTTAACATGCGTTACTTTTCCTCTGTGGAATAAATTTCAGCCTTCAGAAACAAAACAAGCAATACGTCACTCAGCCAGAAATACTGTCAAGCATACCTGTTAAGAGGCACCCTTTGGAACAGACAGATGGAACAAACGGTAAAAATATAAACTCGGAGACAGCTGACATCAATTATTCTGCATATTCATATTCAGTGCTGCCTCACGACCCGTTGCAGCTAGTTAAAAATAGTCCTGTGGTCCATGGTTAATTTAGTTTCTCACGGCTTAATCAACACCTCCTGATGCCTCACGGATGTTCCTGACAAGTTAGCTCTTCCTCTGTGCTCGGAGTGCGTGGGGGTGGCGACCTTCAAGTCCTCCATGTGATTCTAAAGACCCTGGATCTATGTTTTCCATGGCGCTCTTTTCACTCCTGATGTATTACCTCCTCAGAACAGGTTATGCTGCTCAGATTCTTATCTATTCATGAGCTGTTTGTGAGTTATTTTGCAATTTCTTCCTTTATTAAAGACTTATTGTATCTGCCATATGATAAAGAAATATTGAATTAAATCCTTAATAGAAAGCATAGGACTATGTGGATCTGTAACTGTATGATATTTGAGACCTCTAGTAAGTTCCACAATATGAGTTTGTGAAATAAGAATGGGAATGGAGCTATTCTTCACTATCCATCCCTCTCATTTTATATTGGGGCTAAATCAATGCTGCAATGATTGGACAAGCTTGTATAGAAATCACTTGGAGAAACATGCAGTGCTTTATCCTCAGTTAACACAGGACAAAAATCTGGCACAACTCACCCCATTTACCAGCACATAGAGATACCCAGCTCCCACGTTGACTCCAATGTCCTGGATGGGCAGAACGAAGCTAGCTGGCACCCCCTTCTTCTCAGGGTCATGTGACAGTGAGAGGGGAGTCTTGGCCATGCAGATGGGCAGACTACCGTAGCCCTAAACAAGAAACCATTGTGTTACCCACAAAGGTGCAAAGGTCGCCACACTTCAGATTCTTAGAAAGAGCTCCAATTTGAAATGTGAGATGGGAAAATGTATGATGGTTGCGGTTGTTCCAGAGTATTGTTCAACAGATGGGAGAGCAAAACATCATGGGCCCATCAGAATGCTTGGAACTATTTCACCCCATCAAGGGCTCACTGGTCTGAACCAAACATAGTGTTTGGCTGTGAAGAGCAAAATTGCTGATTTGAGTCAGTTATTGACCACCTGGCTCCTCTCTCCACTACGCTGCTTGCGCAGAATCAGCATCAAAACCCTCAACATGGCATCAAACCATTAAATTCCTATGGAGGCAGCAACGCTAAGCCTGGCATAGTGCACAGCTCAAAATTAATTCCTGATCCTCAATCCAATCGTTTGAACTTTGAACTTGTTTGAAGCTGACCTTTAGACATCCAATCACATCACAGCTTTGTATGAATCAGGCAGATGTAAACAAGGAAGGACATTTTGGGATAAACCCAGGAATTTCACAAAGTAATTCACAATTTCGCCTCATACCACAGACAACCTACTACTATCACCGCCTGTTACAGCTTTCCGAAACCAACTGCTTTCCTGGATGGATGATGTAAAGTTTCAACAGCTGTCAGCACTTCTCATGTGTAGTCGCTGCCTTACTTGGTGTCTAGTGCTTGTCATGAGAAAGCGGATTTATGGGGCCACAAAGCTCATTATACAGAATGAGATCGTCGGGTCCAGTCACCATCCAAACAAGGTACATTTACCATCCCAGCGAGAATTCAAATTCTCCTGAATGCAAACCTGCCTACCATCAACATTACCTTCAAAGGCAGTGTGATACGTACGCATGACGAACAAAATTTGCCCACATTCATAACTGCCCAGCCCCGCCCATCCCCCCTTCCAGTGCATGCCTTCACTCTCGAAACCTCACCCGGTTAGTGAACAGTTCCACTTTGCGCTTGGCCTCTGGAAGAAGCGCCACATCTTTGGCGCCGTACATCTCCATGGCAACGACTCTGATCTTGTCCACTATTGGCAGCTGTGGGAGACGTGTCACACCCGGGTGAGTGGCTAGGTTCACACCAAGCAGGGGGTTTGTGGAGCCACCATGCTAAAATCTTTCATGGAGGCTTAAATACAAGGGTATGTGGTCAGGGAAACAATTTTTTTTAAACTAAGGGCCTCCCAGTGAATACAATCATAATTACATGACACAAAAACATTTCTTTTGAATACAGATGTGAACAAATTTTCATTCCCCAAATCCTGAATTGCCTGGACTTTGCATATATTATCAGTGCACTGAAAGATAATGCTATAACTGAACTTGCCATCAAGCAATGTACTTTCACCTTCTTCGGAAGTGTGCGAGACGACAGGAAGCGACGGTACGATGTGCACTGTGTCTGCAGGAACTCCTGCCTTTAGGCTATGTATAAAATATTTAAAGTGACGGGATTCATCAACAGTTTGATTTAATCAAGGGAAATGCACTTCAAATTTAAATTATGCTCATTGAGGATATATCTGAGAGAAGTCTAGTACCTTTGTGTATGTGCAGTAAAACAGTTGTGTGGTTGAATCGTGTACGCCTTAAACGACCCCTACCTCGGCATCATAGAGGAACCTGAGGGAGGTGGGCTCCTCCGCTGCCCTTATCACGGCCTCGCCAAGCTCCACTGCCCCGGCGCCTCCTGCAGCCCGGGGGGAGCAGGGCACGGCGTCGAATGCCCCCGCCGATTTGGCTGCGTGGCAAACGAGGTCCAGCTCTGCTTCTGTGTCCGTCCTGCGGTCGCACGCAGAACGTCAGGCCCCTCCCACCAAAGCCACACCCCACCTATTACACATCCCACCCCCCCCCAACATACCACCCTTCAGTCCATGTCCACCACACCTCGCTCATAAGCCCACCCATAAAACTTTGGTTCCGAACAAATGCGCAACTGGCGAGGTATTACAGCCATTTGATGTAGCGGAGGTGGTGAGGTTGGGCTTGTGACTATAATGCTTCAGGTTTGTTTTCCTAAGGGAAGCATTTTCATTTGCATATTTATCAATGCATATGAATCAAATAGCTTGCTTGCGTAAACGGATGAATATAAAGTGTGAGCCCTGTATTAGTGTACCTGCTGCACATATTTTACCTGCTGACGTGTTTTGTAGGTAACGATGACGTATGTGAAATGATGAAGTGTCTGGCAGCTCGGTCTTAAACCTACTGTAATGTTCCATAAATACTACAGGTGCAACACAAATCATCTCTTAACAAGCCTTTGGACGGCCGGTGCTGGTAGCGCTGTTACAACAGAAGGAATGAGTGGGGATGTCTTGTAGGGGTCACTCACTCAAAGGTGTTGACCGCCACGACCACAGGAATCCCGAAGGCCTGGCAGTTCTGCACCTGCCTCTTAAGGTGACTGCAGCCTTTCTCCAGCAGAGGCAAATTCTACAGGGCAACAAATGAGTCCTCACCACAGGATCCTACACTCTCAAGTTATTTGCCCTCTCTTCATACATGGTAAATGGTAAATGGACTGCATTTATATAGCGCTTTTATCCAAAGCGCTTTACAATTGATGCCTCTCATTCACCAGAGCAGTTAGAGGTTAGGGTCTTGCTCAAGGACACTTCGACATGACCAGGGCGGGGTTTGAACCGGCAACCCTCCGACTGCCAGACAATCGGTCTTACCTCCTGAGCTATATCGCCCATACAGATCTGTCTGTAGTTCTTCACACATTTTTATCTGCAAACCAGGCTTATTATCAACACACCTGTCTGTTCTGTGCTCAGCTTCTATCCACAGACCTGTCTGTTCTGTGCCCTCTCCCAATCTACAGACCCGTCTATTCTGTACCCTTCCCCTATCAACAGACTTGTCTGTTCTGTACCCTTCCCTTACCTACAGACATGTCTCTTCTCTTCCCAAATACCTGTCTGACTGCCTTCCCTTTATCACTACAGACCTGTCGGCACTGGGCTTCCTCCTGTTATCTACGTGTGATGGACGTGTGGAAGATGGAAGAGTGATGGACACACTGGGCAACAAGCTGTTTTCATCTGTCAGTTCACTTTGAAGTACAAAAGGAAGATGAATGAAGTGGAGATGAAGAAGAAGTGATCTGTCGTGCAGTGACTTTGTTGTGAGGAGGGGAATGACCAGTCTGTAGATTACCTCCTCTTTGTACTCCTTTGGGTGGGGCTGCCCAGCAAGAACCTGTACCACAGCAGCAAAGGTAGCTGGTTAGATAAGAGTATGTTAAAGATGCATGTGTAGATTTTTATACTCTCTCTAGTGAGAAAAATATCTGCAAGAGGTTGAACGCAGTCTGGAGCAATCATTCCAGCAGGGGGACCAGGGCTCAAAAGGGGGGCTTGGGATGGTGCCAGGGGGGCCTTGCGATGATAGGAAATTATTGAAAGCCTCAATCACAAAATATCAAGACATAAGTACTTATTCTGCTTAATTAAACAACACAAAGCAAGCAATTAATTGTATTTAAAATATATTAACCTTTTAAACGTTCTGTTGATGTCCCACTCTCATGTTTGCTATTTGCCATTAAATTTGTATGGCATATTTTTAAAAAGGTTGGGAACGACTGCTCTGGGCATCATACAGACTGACTTGCACAGATAAGACACATAGTCGCATGATTCATGACATCGCACCTGTGGGCTTAGACTACACGCCTCCGCTGTGAAGTTACGCACCTTTGTGTGAGGTGCAAGGCATTTATAATCTGGAAAATATTCCAGTTCTTCTGCAAAAGGTGACATTTTAAAAAGAAAATGTGGAAATCCTCCAACGGGAGTGTTCTCGTCCCCTAGCCTCTTGGACCCCCGGTTGCTCGCTCACCGTGGGACCACCTCCGTGCAGCTTCAGCCCACAGACTGTGGCAACCAGGACTGCGACCTGCGGCTGCAGTCCGGAGGTGCGGCACTTGATATCGAAAAACTTCTCCGCGCCGATGTCGGCACCGTACCCGGCCTCCGTGACTGAGGGAGGAGAGGTGGGTCACATGTCGACTCAGAAATAACCGCAAGCAAGATAATAGATAAAAGATAATAACACGCGTTTGATCTTCAAATAGTGTATTTCTTAATCAATCAGGTACAAATGTCACTACGATCATCTGAATCTCATATTCAGAATTAAGTGTTTCAGTTTGTATTTAATATTCTTTATGCAGTGCCTTTATATTTCTGCAGCAAAAGCCAAGGTGCCTGAAAAAATGGCTAAAGATCAATTTCAAGATTTTATATGCAAATATTGTAAATTAGACATAACCCGGTCTATTTCTGTTCTGTAAAAACATGTCTTTGAGAGACGATGGGGAATAAAGCACACAAGAGACGGTCGGCCATCAACGAAGAACTCACCCACAAATCCTTCTGGGCCCACCAGCTTCAAGGCGATTTTGTCGGCGAGAACGGACGGGTTGCCATGGGCGATATCGGCAAACGGGTTTGTGTGAACAAATACGGGGGTCCCCTGGGGAGAGGCGTCGCTTTAGTCATTGAGCGGGATGACAGCAGACTCTGCAGCTGCGATAAGCATCATAACTGCAGCCAGTGGACCGCAGTAACGCGCATCACCGCTCACGGTCCGCAAACAGATTAATGATGCGTCAGTCCTCAAGTATCAGTCTGCGCTCAGTTTAGAGATAGGCAATCTAACCACAGTCTGCATTGCATTTCACTTTCACTTAAGAGATCTCACTTCGAGTGAACTGAAGAGATTAAATAGGTTTTGCATTATTATATTCATACAGCATTTAATAAACATATCACTGAATTATGCCTGAATGAACCCCATCTCGAGTCTCATTTTACACTGAGGACCAATTTTCAGTCATCTGTGATATTTTATCCGTTTTAAACACACCCGTTTTCCAAGTAAACAACTAAGACTTTTAGCGACAGGCTAGTTTCTAAAAGTACAATTCAGGGTAGTCATTCAGTCATGTACACATAGAACAGCAATGCAAGTCAAGAGACTTATCTGCAAGCTTCAACTGTGCTCAGTACAGAAATACACCAATAGGACGTGTGTCTATGGGTATCATTCTTTTTAGCCATTTATGGCAGTTTGTGCTTCATCATTAAACGTTTTACATTTGTGTGGCCCTGTATTTTGAATTAAAATCTAAACTAATTATCTAATGGATTCATGATCTTTCAAATGTACTTATATGTAAGATTTATATAGGAAAAAAAATAATATACACATTTCTGCTTGATATGTTACATGTGAAAATAAAATGTCTAATATACAGGTAGTGGACAAAAACATGGAGAGATCAAATGTGTTACAAAATTGAAGGGTTTTGGTGGTTCCATAAAGAGTGGGGCTTTCCTGTATATCCTTAGAATTCAACCATTATTTAACTGTACCGAGCACCTGTAGCTTGCTTTAACTGTACTGAGCACCTACACATGTCGTGCTGTCACGAAGTGCAGTTGCTATGTTTTTATAAATGTATAAATGTGATATAAATAAATGTGGAAAATGAGCACTCCCCCAGTGATATCTGCCCACACGGCAAGATGTAATTAGCACTGATTCATGGGTGATCTTTGCGACTCTGCTGGAGTGATCATGCTCCACCCTCAGTGCCTCGCTTCCATTGTCTCCTTTCCCATAATCCCCTTTCTGAAATAACAGACGCCACTACTTTAGCGTTTGGTGTTTCGTTTCATGGGGAAGAATATGGAGCCCATCTCCCATGGAGCCCGGTCTAAGACTGCCTGTTGGTTTCCGCCCACCTCCAAAGTCTGGATCAAATTCGGCTTGATGGCGTCTCGCAGCAACGCAGCCAGTGCTCTGCTCACTCCCTGCCGGAGAAGAAAACCACGGCTAAATCTCAGGAGGACCTGGACTCCATCTCGAGTGGGCGAGACACGTGCCGTTCTCAGCCTTTCAACCAACCGGTTTCCACAGATTTCAGCAAGTCCTAACACGAACTACGAGCAGTAATTATGAGCAGTAAACGTAACAACATAATCTTTTCCAGAACGTCATCTGAGTGGAACTCAATGTATGATACATGAGTCACATGCAGATAAACATACAGTACTCTTGCTCATACACTTAAACACACACACTACACATTCAAACACACAGGCACACACGTGGACAGCTCAGGTACACTGACCAGGTCCTCCGTCGTGATGGGCTCCCCACTTCGGTTGGTAGCCACCACCATTTTCTCCAGACGCTGTTGCATGTCATCCATGCCATTGGAAAGGGCCAGAATGGCCATAATTTCACTGGCCACCGCAATATTGAACTGGGGGAAAAAACAGACATTGCTTCTGCAAAAGTTTCAAAGTCTGCATGCAAGGAAATGTTTTTCAGTACTGTAAGTGGAAACTGCAGTATACAACTATCTGATTGTCACAGATTTAATCCTTACACATTCTGAATGGGGCTGCCAATTTGTTATTCCTGAACTCACAATTGCATTTGTGATAGTATTTTCGTTGTATGACGAGATATGCTGTGCATCATTTTACATTGCTAGAAGATGGCTATTTATATTTCACTCTTGCCTCAAACTTGTTTTTGCTCTCTGTAATACATAACTACTGAAATGCCAAATAAATACATGAATGCAGTTTGTAGGGTGACGTTGTGGCCATCATCTGAAAATACTCTTACATCCAGTATTTTTTTCCTTCACCACTCACCATCCTGGCCAATCTTGTTTCCATCAGAGACTGGCTCTGGTTATTGGTATCCAATCCTGAAATAAAAATAGACTGTAAACTCAAAAGTTCTGAAGGAAGTTTCACTTGGCCTCTTTACCCAAGTATTTCTGCAAAAAAAGGTGCAAATTTCAATCTCTTGAGGGAGCCATGTGTCAGTCAGGATTACATTAACACATGGTAACACACCTGTGTGGCAGAGTGAAATCACATGGCTTGTCCAAATAATAGCTTCGCTGGTATAGAGGCAGAAGCTACTGATCTAACCACAGTCTAACTCTGTGCTGGTGTTACTTGGTGAAACCACAACGCAATATGAGAACTTCAAAACACTAATGCAAATGCACCAGCAAAACAGTAATGGTGCAAAACACAAGTATAATAGATGTGCATCATTAGATATACAAGCCACACACCAGACATGATAAAACCACATTTCCTTGCATGGGTTACTTAGAACAGGAATGATATACCTCTTTCCCAAACGCTGGCATCAGGATCAATGTTCAGCCGGACCAATCGGGTGATCTCTTGTTCTGTCAGTGTCGCTGGGTCAGTCTTGTCAATCCCCAATCTCTAAAAGAGGGAGAGAGAAGTGGAACCCAACCAGAAGGCAAAAGAAAATAACAACAGCATACGGAATGATGAAAATGATGTGGCTGACAACACACTGGCCATCTGTCATCCCATGTTTCTTACATTCTCATCTCAGTCACGTGTGCTGAAGGGTTTGTAGACATGCAAATGATTTGCGTGTTCTTTCTGGACCTGTGGGGGTAGTAAACTACAGAGAAAACCTGCAATAATTATGACTTCAAACATATATAATGAGAGATTGCAAGAGAAACAGGGAGAGGGAGACAGAGAAAGACAGACAGTCGGACAGGCAGACAGACAGACAAGCAGACAGATGCTTTATTAATTTTCAGAGGGAAATTGGACAATCAATATTTGGACTGCCTCAAAGAAGAAGAAAAATGGCCGTTGAGAGCAGAACCAGAACACATAGTTTGGCGGGTGGTCATCCACAATATCATGCCTGCAGTCACAAACTACTGAGTATTTCACAGCCAATAACAATCAGGGGTGTCATCAGCCCTTTGTAAGGCTTGTTTATCTGACAGCCTCTTGTATCTCAGAGCACAGGAACGGCCTCGGTTGTGTACTACGGTGTCGTGTGCTCACGTACAGTACACTAAGATAGCAACTCCAAGGTGTAGGCAAGTACAAATATTCCAGCAGAAACCGGCCAAAAACTAGCAACTCCTTCTGCTGTGTGCAGAAGGAGTGGCAGGTGGAGAACGTAATGCACGCGTGGGGAGAGGTACCCTCCAAGCACAACTCTTGCAAGTGGCAGCTTCGGGGGATGTGATGGTGGGACGTTCTCCAAAAGGACATCAGTTCAAGTGTTGGGCCACTTGCTATCAGAAGATGAAATAATCTGCATACATTACGGTTAGGACCCTTATCTAACGACTTACAAACTTACATAGATTACATGTACATACAGTGATAACTGAGCATCGTTAACTGCTGGGACACAGCAGTGTCCTTACCCGATGAACTGCGACTTCGTAACATCTACACTGTCTACCTCGTCCTATTGCGTGTTTCTTTGTGTTAAATTAGTCCTTTACATTAACAGTATCTCAGGCACTGTGAAACATTGGATACATGTAGCCTGCCTTCACCAGACTTTCTAACCCATCCTATTAGACAACAGGAACCTAGCATGGAATACAAACAAGTCACACCCCTCTGGAATACACCTGAGTTATGATAATGATCACATGTACTAGCTGAACTGTGTAAATAAAATTTGACTGTGTGTATTAGATATAATGATTGTTGTTGTATTGGGCGCAAATCTAATTATTTCACCTCCTTTGGTTTGAATATGTGTTGGAATATTAAGGTTGTTTAATTGGATAAAAAAAACATAGTACTTGTCTAATGGGTTTCAGCATTGATAAATTAATAGAACTCTTAGACCACCTGAGAAAATAATGTTTAAAGTTTTAAAGTTACTGGCAGTAGGTTTTTATCTGCGCTGAAAACACTATGAATAAATACAAATAAACATCAGTGCAATAAAATGCAACAAGAATTTATTCTGTTTTCCAAAAACTATCGATATCTTGTGAGATGGCTAGATGAACACGTGTTGATTCCCAAACCTTGCCTCGAGGCCCCCCCCACCCTTCCATGAAATTGTTAAATTCTGCCACCAGCACATGTGATTCCACTCAATGAAGTATTTATTAGCTGAACCAAGTGTGCTGACAGTGAAATTTAACAAATACAGGGAATAGCTGGGGTGCCACAAGGACAACTTTGGAAACAGTTAAGCTAACACAGTTTAACAGCCATAAAATGAACTGCATAAACAAGGCAATTCGAAGCAACCAATAGCCCGCCTAACCAGATTTTCAAGATGTGGTGTTCCAGCTGTCAAATAAATTTGAATGAACTGGCTGAGACAAAGACAGAAAATGCAATGGAAGACCCAAAAAGCTGTTTGCATCTGATGAACAGTACTTGTAAAATGCCATTTTCTTGAAAGACAGAAATAAATCCAGCGAAGGGCTTGCTCAGCGTGTGGTGATTTGTCAAGCCCCCTCATAAACAATTATCCAATTTGCACCACCTCGATGATCTAAGATGAACTAATTGCTTTAATTAAGCACAGATGATGATTGACAGCGATGCTTACAAGGGACACTCATGTTAAATTCAGTTTGATTACTAACTCCTGTGAACATGCTGCAGTATTTTTAAATGTTGTACAGGAGCATGATAGGCTTTGTTAGAAGCAGTGGGAAATGCCCAAATTGAAAATTAGAGTAGTTATATAACATTGAACTAATTACCTAATCATGGCCTTCAATCTTTAAGTAGAATCAAGTGTCACAGTGCCCAGCTACAATAAAAAGCTACTGCCACACTAACCAATTTCAGTTAAGAATGGATACTCCTGCTTTATGTGGATGCATTTTTCTTTTTACTGATACCCAGTCCGGGGCCTGGAGAGCCACACAGTCAGGTGGTTTCTGTTTTATCCTTAAGATTAAGCATCAATTCAGATCCAAGAAACCAGGTGAGCTGACTTAACTGTGTAAAAAAAACTGCTTTAATTGATCAATTGCTTCGCTACTCATGTTCTGAGAGACAACAAAAGCCAGCAGAGCCTGCGGCTCTCCATGACAAGGAGTGAGGACCACTGGTTCAAACTCATGCATTTCATAGCATTTAAACTTCCCGCTCACGTTCACCTTCCTAACTCTATCATACTAGTTCATTAATTAATGAACATTCATTAGTTAATTGTTTTTTTAATAAATGTCTCAATTATAAACCCAATTGTACAATTAGTCATCGGACTGAGCTTCTGGTGTGCCTATGGGGATCCCTAGAGGATAACTATTAAAAAACAAGTGTTAATCCCTGTAGTTGACATGGTGGACATAAACTGGTGGCCGTAGTCATATGGTACCAAAGCACAGTTTCAACCATGAGAATGAGTCGTTCAAAAAATAGGGGCATATTGCAGCTGGGAAACCATTCTGGGTGGAAAGAAGACAAGCAGAAGAGATTGCAATACTTGATAGAGGATGTGCATAAAGCATGGGATGAGGCCCATCATTCATCATGTTGTTTACCTTTAGGAAAACAACGGATTAGCAAAATCTTTCAGCACGGTAATGACTCCA
Source organism: Anguilla rostrata (assembly GCF_018555375.3). Classification (NCBI taxonomy): domain Eukaryota; kingdom Metazoa; phylum Chordata; class Actinopteri; order Anguilliformes; family Anguillidae; genus Anguilla; species Anguilla rostrata. The sequence continues at coordinate 39,357,736 of NC_057938.1, forward strand.
AACACTCCGCAAACACAATTATAATCTACTTGGAGTGGAAGTCTGCAGACGCCACACTGACAGTATTAGATTGTCCTCCTGAGGGACCTGACCTCAACAAAATTGAAGCTGTGGATCACTTGGACAGGGAAAAGGAGAAGTGTTCAAAAGGATAAGTGTTCAAAAGAAGTGTTATGGCAAATCCTCAAAGAAACTTTGAAGCTTTAATGATTTTATCACAGGACTACACAACAGTCTACCAAAGTGAATTGCTTCAGTTTTGCATTCTAAGGGAGGAAACACAAAACACTGACTTGTTTAAAAAATACAATATGGTTCTGTTAAGTGCTATAATATTGTTTCTTTTTTTTCTTTGTGTTTAGTTTATATAGTCCCCCCACCCCCAAACAAAGAGTTACTGCTCAGATAAATGGCATTAGAATTTTTCAGAGTGGTCTAAGGTTTAAAAGTGCTATCTTTTTAAATACATTAAATAAATATGCATTTATATATTGAATACAGTTATTAAAATGAATCAGATGTGGCATTTGGTGTGTCAGAGAACCGGATTTTTCTCTGCCACGCCTATCAGTAGAGAGAACAGACGCACCTGAGTTGTGTTAACTAATCAGCCCAGGTGCTTAAAGGTATGTTACTCTACACCAGGGGTGGCCAACCCAGGTCCTGGAGAGCCACAGGGTCTGCTGGTTTTAGTTTTTACTCTGCACTTAATTGATCAATTATAGCAGTTGATTACACAGTTAACTCACCTCACATGGTTTCTTCAGTCTAAGTGGTTGCTGTATTTAAGGTGAAAACAAAAACCAGCAGGCCCTGCGGCTCCCCAGGACCAGGGTTGGCCACCCCTGCTCTACGCAGTATGGGGCTGAGACAAGGAGCCCATGTTGAGAGATCGAGTTTGTGTAAGAATTTTTGTTTCTGCGTAAAGAAAGAAAATACTGCTGAAAAAGCGGAGGAGCTGGAGGAGTTTGTGTTAGTTTATTGTTCTTGCCGGGAAGCTGTGAGAGAGAGAAGGGTGAAGATGTTTATTTTTTTTTGTGTTGGTATGGGTGCACTCTCTCTCCATATGGCAAATTACAGTGCACACCTGGAACTGCCATATCTCCCTCCCAGGGGTGTCACACAGTGAGAGTCTAAAATGGTGCCAAAACCCTGGAATGTGTGGTCTCTGTGCAAGCCGAATTAGCCTTTGGCTGAATTCTGGTGGTCGACGAGTGTGGCAGTTCGACAAAGCAGACTGGTCTTAGCCTTCTGGTGGAGAGAACACATGCACCTGGTTTGTGTTAATTAATCAGCCCAGGTTCTTAACAGTGTGTTCCTCTCCACCGGTAAATGTGGCTGTGACAAACTGCTTCTCCACTGGATCAAATGCCACAATAAATGTATCACATTGTAGAAAGCTTGGGATTTTTGTTGCAAGTGGGTTTGTTCAGGGTGGTGATAATTTACCTTCAGTGTCCTGAGCTGGGTGGGGGAGAACTTCCTCTGATCCTTGTCCTGTGGAACCAGTTGGTCATACAGAGCCTGTGTGTGTGTGAGAGGTCAGAGGGCTCAAGGCATGCTCACAGTGCAACAAATAAGGGTGAAAATTGATTTAAATGAGCCTTGTCATCTTCAGTAATCCACAGTCCTATAACGCATACCCTGTCTGTCAGCACAGACTCGTGAAACAGGCGGGCATCCACGGCGTTGGCCACCAGGCGGCCGGCAGCAAGGACGGCCTGGATGTCCCCACTGAGGTGGAGGTTGACCTGGATCCCAAAACCAGAAAAGATTTTAATCTGTTTGGGTCAAGGACACCAAACTGGTGCGCTGGTGCATACACTAATTTTTTCTTTCAAGCAATTACCCTGAATTAATTGCCATATTAATTCATTCATAAATTAATTCATGAATAATTGCTTAATTAGCTCCATTTGCACTAATGCATTTCCCAGTCTTTACAAATTAAAAACTGGATGGCTTGTGCAGTTTGCAGCTGTAAAGGGCAGTTTTATCAGACTGCAGACTGCATAAAGTTTAAGATTTGTTTAAGTGCTCTGGAGGAGAAGTTGTAGCAAAACCTGACATGCGTCAAGCTCTCTGTGACCTGAAATTTGTTTATCTTGCTTTGACAATGCTCCCCATTCAATTTGTGAATACTAAAGAACAGCCTCTTCTCACCTCTTCCATTGGAATAGCTTGGGAATATCCACCTCCAATAACACCTCCTATGGAATGATTGGAAATACACCAGGTTTCAGGTTTCCTGTTTCTGTCTAGTTCAAAGCTGTTCTTCAGTGACCATGGCTAGACAAATTTTTTCAGTTTCTCATACACTTACCCATGTGAATGCTGGCTGACCTCATCATTTTATGGATCAGTTTGTCAATTACAGGTTCTTGAGCCCCTTAAGGACCATACTTACTTAATGACCCACACATATCCCATTCAGTGCAGTGTAAGATTTTATCGGTGTGACTGTCAATGGAAATATATATCATATATAATGTATGTAATATGTCCGATATTCTTTTTAAACTTGTTGCCCATGCACACAATTACCTCGAATCCCAAAGTCTGGGCCCGGGCTGGGCTGGCGCATGCAGGCGAGGGCATTAACATTGTGATCTGCCCCCAATGCCTGTGCCAGTCCTAGTGCAGTTGTCCTCTTCCCCTCCCCCAGGAGCGTGGGTGTGATCCTGGTGATACAGAGATATCTAGAGTCAGAATTCTACTTAAGCTGTCTCCTGATTCCTGAATCCGGAGAATAGTTCATCAGATGAAACATTGCCTACTTATCGCTAATGAGAGCTTGACTTTTCAGAGTGTGTCTTAACTCAGCTTTAGAGTCTAAGCCATATCAGACCCTCTACACAACTCTGAATGGGCATAAAGTGCCTTCCAAAATGAATGGCATCCCTGATCAAGATGAGCAAGAAAGGCTAACAAAATATTTTAAAAAACACAGGTAATCAGCAATATTGTGTGCTAAAAATGGAAAATCGTGAATACAATTTAAAAAAGTAATTTTATTGCCCAAAAAAGTAAAAATACCTTTTCACCCTCCCTTAGCAAGGATGAGATTAGTGAGCTTGTTACGGAGGATCCTTGAGGACCATTCCTCCATAGAGAGAAACGTTTGGTCTGTGCTTGTGGACGGCCCTCTTCAAGGGAAACCACAAATTTTGATCAAGTTGAAGTCTTGAGATGTGAGACGGCTATTGCAAAACAGTAATTTTGTGGACAGTTAATTCCTTGGTTGATTTTGAGCTATACTAGCGCCTGTCTTTTTGTGTTTTGTGGCTGAGTTTGAGCTTCCTGGGGGTGGATACAAAGTTTTTTTTCCAAAATGTCTTGCAAGAGTTTATGATTTTATTGACCTCAAAAATAGCTCTAGGGCCAGTAGATGAAAATCCCACAAAATCAAATATCCACCACTATATCTCAACATCAGCATGTACTGTATATATATATATATATATATATATATATATGTATATATACACCCATACACACACACACACAATGCTTTTTTTGCTCATCGTTATCAAGCTTAGTAATCATTTCAGAGGGCATTGTGTATATATATATATATATATACAGTGGGCTCCAGAATTATTGGCACCCTTAATAAAAATGAAGAAAAAAGGCTGCATATAATAAATGACACAGATAATATTCTATATGTTATGTTCAAACATATTGGAAAACTATATACTTTTATTTCAATACATTTACTGTCATGCTTCAATGTTTTTTTATTAAGTAATTAAATTTTTTCTGAAAACCATAGGTGCCATAATTATTGGCACCCCTAACAATTATTGTAAGTAAAATCAAACAAAATGAAATTGGCAATACAATTTTACTTAATTTAGTTCATCTCAGTCTAAAGGAACTATATTGTGTCATTCCATCACTTCCAGTTTCAATAGAGAATAAAAATGAGGTAACAAGCATACAAAATCTCTTAGACTGTCAATAACTGTCAATTCAGAAGAGAACGATGGTAATTTACCATCACAATTCTGGTAATGGGTACAGAAAAGACATACACGGTTAAACATACCATCTAGCACTGTAAGGGCAATAATAAAAAGGTGTAAAACATATGGAATGGTTGCAAATTTGCCAGGAAGAGGAAGCAAGTGTATGGTGTCCCCACGGACGGTGAGTAAGATGGTGAGGGAGGCCATTAATAACCCAAGGATCACTGTTTAAGAATCGCAGAGATTGGTTTATTTCTTGCGGTCAACAAGTTAAAAAACTACCAACTAACTCTTTGGAAGGGTAGCACGAAGACAGCCCTTACTGAGCACAATAAACAAAACCAAGAATCTGGAGCTTGTCAAACTGCATTGGAATTATAACTGGAAGAGAGTGGTATTGTCAGATGAGACCAAAATTGAACGTTTTGGCCATACGCACCATCGACATGTTTGGCGGAAAAAAAGGAGTGCATACAGCAGGAGCACCTCATACCTACGGTCAAATATGGAGGTGGGTCATTGATATTTTGGAGATGTTTTGCTGGCAGTGGTCCCGGGGCACTATTTTAGATCAATGGCACAATGAATTCAACAAAGTACCAGGAAATACTGGCAGCAAATTTGGTCTCTGCTAAGAAGCTAGGACTTGGTCATAGGTAGATTGTCCATCAGGACAATGACTCCAAGCATACATCAAAATCTAAACAGAAATGCTTCAGTGAAATCAACATCCATGTTTTCCAATGGCCATCTCAGTCTCCAGACTTAATTCCATCAAAGCACAACCAAAGATCAATGTTCTGAAAGTAACATGGACAATGGTCAAAATCCAAATGTTTCCTCAAAATATCAAATTATGAAAAGCTCATGGGCTGGTCATATTGCCAGGGGTGTTTTCACAAAGTATTAAACAGGGGTGCATAATTGTGAACCTTTTTGGGGAAATTTTTTAAAATTAAAAAATGTAGATTGGTTGATCCAATATCATTAATCAAGCACACTAGTTTACACATGTTGGAAAATACAGCTTATGTCAATAACTGTATTCATTTTCAGTTTAGCAAATTTTTTTAGCATTTTTTGTGCATATTTATCAAGGGTGCCAATAATTCTGGAGCCCACTGTATATGCCTTGGACATTTTTCCCTCCCCTTCCACAGAGTGTAAGATGTCATATGTGTCAATGTACATTATGAAACCCTCCTGGACAGCTTCCTATCCACTGGTGTAACAGATAATTTAACCTTCTTACTTTTTTACTCCTCATTTCACTCCCTTTCCTCAGTGTGTAAGGAAATGTCATATGTATGGATGTACATTATTATCACCATGTTCTTCAAAGTGGCGTTTGTTACTTATCTATTTATATAGCTTTCAGTATTCCAACATCACTGGCATTTGTTGCCAGTGAACTCTTAAAAATGGGGAATACTAAAGTTGCACATGCATTTAAATATATTGTTAATGAATTGCGTAGAAGATTTTTAGTCTTTCTTTATAATTAGCTACAGTCTCCTGTTCCCCCAAGTAATTGTGGCAGTAGGCCTATTTTCATGATAGTAAACTTGTCTTCCTGGTGTCTTTTCATTGATTAATACAGGCATTTCCCTGCAGTGCATACAGAATTGCAGACTAATAACTATGTCTGACTGTTGAATAGCTGAAGAAATTTGAAAGTGGGTTATTTGTTATGGTTTGATTGCAACCGTATTTGTGCAATAATCTCAAAGTTAGAGGACAGTGCACTGGATAGCAACGTTGTCTCATGGCTAAAGCCTGTCTGTGTGGAGTTTGCATGCTTTCCCTGTGCCCCACGTGAGTTTCCTCTTGGTACTCTGGATTCCTTCCATAGTGCAAATACATGCAGGCTTGGCTAACTGTTGATCAAAATTGTCTGTAGGTACGGGTGCATGGGTGAATGATGTGTGTGGCCTCCGATGGATTGGCAATGTGTCCAGGGTGTATTCCTGGCTGTCAGCCAATGAATACCGGGGTAGGCTCTAGCCACGTGACCCCAACCAGAAATAAGCAGGTTAGACAATTAAATTAAAAATCACAAGGCTACTTACATTACTGTAATTTAAAGCATTATATTTTATAACATATGATTGTAAATCTACAACACAATTTACAATATATTACAGTAAACTGTGCAGTAGAATACTGTAAAAATATTTTCACTGTTATTTCAAATACATTTGCATGACATTTAACATCTCAGTTGAATCTCATTCGGCTGTAAAAAAATACAGTAATTAACTTTTTAATTACTGTAATTACAGTAGTGCTGACAGTAATTTACTCTTAAAGTTTTACAGTTATTTCATGTAAATTTACAGTATTTCAATGGCAACTTTCCTTCCAATAAATTATTGTAAAATTTGCACACGTCTGTTTATGCTCAACGTAATCATGAGGGGTAGGGGGTCTTACCCTGTAACTATTACATATTTCCCATCTGGATTTTTTTGAAGACGCTTGACGACATCCAAGCACACCTTGGCCTTAGACTCTCCATATAGATCCACCTCTGTAGACAAGAGACCGATTTCCTTGGCCAGTTGGGTAATAGGCTTGGGTGAGCAGGAGTGTGAGATCACAGTGTCACTAAGGGACGGACAGAAAGATGCCAACATGACATAACAGTCAGCGCTTCGATGTCAAAAAATGTCACTGAGACGCACGCCATTTCTTGCAAATTTTCATCACAGTTTAACAGCATTCTGTTAAACTGTTTTATTTATTAGGAAACCTAATAAATATGTTGCTTCCCTTGACTTTTGGAACAATTTCTTCCGTAGTCTTTTTAATTGTCTGCTAATTTGGCACAGTACATCATTTTCATATGCCCATCCAATTACTCCAATGTCCTCCATCAATTCAGGAGAGGGCAATCAAACATATGCTTCCTCCATAAGAACATATTGCAAACTGCAGATTGTCCTAGACTCTTTCGTTGTTACTGACTGAGCTGCACAGTCATTTACAGCCTTGCCATGCACTGCTTGTGAAGCTAGGCTATAAACTATAACCATACCGTTTTACATTGTGAAATAATTTTGAAATATAACTTTAAAATAAAGGCATATTTCTCAGATTTGCTATCTTGAATGAATATCAAGTGCAAGGATATTGATATTCATAATTAAATCTAATACTTTCAATCTCAAGTATAGAAAAACAAAAACTAAAGAAGAAACCATATTACCATTTGATCATCTAATTGTTTAAAATAAGATACAATTCCTAGAGAAGTGAAAACATATGTCTTCTTACAGTAAAACAGGCCATTAACATAGAACAAATGTGCTATAGGTGCTAGAGTTTACTGTCTCAGTTTGGCAATCAAGACAACACACAAAGAAGAAAGTTTCAGTACAAATGAGCCCAAAACTGAAAATAAGAAGTGTGAGACCACAATGTCAAAGGCTCGCTGTTACAGTATGTACCTCGGTACTGGTGTCTCCTTCTTTATATTGGTGTAGGTAATGTTCCACTTTCCTGGCTTGTAGCTCTGGAGGAAACGTTTGGCACTCTCCACTGTATTCTAAAAATAAGATGAGTCCAAAAACAATAATATATAAATATAATAACAACAGGCAAAACAAAGCACGCCCATCTAAAAATTGCACAGAAAACGAAAGCATTTCTATTTTAAACATGATGTGCTAAACCAGTTTAAACCTAAAATACAACATAACTCATCTGAGCATTCTGGCCCATGGCTTATGGAAAGAAGCAGCAAGCCTGGGCAGGAAAAATAAAATGAATTTTTCAATTTTACAGTCATCTTTTTTTGCTGGGGAGCCAACATTCCATGGTTTGGAATTCAAATGAAGTCAAAAACCTATTGCTTAGTATTCAAACTGTGAGACAGTCTACCCATTTTGAAAAATGAACCAAGTAATATTTTGCAAGTGTACTGTTCTCAATTTCATCACTACTCATCACTCTATAAAATGCAAAACTTTAGGCAAGAGCTAAATGGAATGATAAACAAACTTAACTTGGATACAGATATAATTAAATATTTTTTGAAAGTTTAAAGTGGTCCACATGAAATTCGAAGCTAACTAGCTTAAAATGGTACGCCTGCAAGAGCTCCACAAATAAAGAGGAACACAGGAATATTCACCTTTCAGTAAAATCCAAAGCACAGCCCTGTCACCATTAGTCAGTTAATGGCAGATTTGCATTTTAAATTTCCTGGCAGAAGATAGGGTACCTCCATGAGCATAGCAACAGTCATGGGCCCAACACCCCCAGGTACAGGTGTGATGAATCCTGCCCGCTCCTTGGCAGAGAGGTAGTGTACGTCCCCCACCACTCGCTTCCCACTGGGTTTGCTGCTGTCTGTGAGGGCGGGGCCAAAGAGGCGGGGTTTAACTAACAGACAAATCACCTGCTTTTTACTGCCACACGAAGGCTGCAGCAGTGCTTCCCTAGGTAACTATCTGCCATTCATTCTTACCTCCGCTGCATATTAATGTCCATCAGTCATCACATTGGTACAGTATGCCCCCTGATTTTAATCCTCCCCCCCAAAAAACAAAAGCACCAGCTCCTCCAAGGGGAGGAGGGCTCTCGTAGTGCACACCTGGAATGTGATTGATGCCGCAGTCGATGACCACCGCCCCCTTCTTCACCCACTCTCCCTTCACCATCTCTGCCTTTCCTGCCCCCACCACCAATATGTCTGCCCGGCCCACCTGGAAACAATGCAGAGTTACATTACATTACATTCATTTAGCAGACGCTTTTATCCAAAGCGACGTACAAAAGTGCATTATCATGATCGTAGACAACTGCTGAACACGGGTTCAGTAAGGTACAATTACTTATTTTGTAAAGCTATTTCTAGCCGAGAACAAAGAACACTATCCTGGTCTAACATCTGCAAAGCCAAACTAGGCAGAAGAATAAGCTAGAGTATTAGGACAAATACAATTTACCAAGAAGTGCAGGGATGGGGCAACATGTAACAAGTGACAGGAAAAAGGGTTTTTTTTTTTTTTTTTTTTTTTTTTTTTTTTAATATATATATATATATATATACACAGCGTGGTGGTGGTTATTCTAGGTATAGTCTGAAGAGATGAGTCTTCAGGCCACGGCGGAAGATGGATAGTGAGGGGGAGGTTCGGAGAGGGACGGGGAGTTCGTTCCACCACTGGGGAGCTAGGGTGGAGAAGCTCTGTGATCCCTTTGGGCGGGTGGGAGGGGTTGCAAGACGCCCTGCTGCCGCAGAGCGGAGTGGTCGAGCAGGCACATAGAATTGAGTCATGTCCTGCAAGTAGATAGGGGCTGTCCTGTTGGCGGCAGTGTAGGCAAGGGTCAGGGCTTTGAATCGGATCCTGGCAGCGACCGGTAGCCAGTGAAGTGATCGCAGCAGGGGAGTGACGTGGGAGAATTTGGGGAGGTTGTAGATGAGTCGGGCAGCGGCATTCTGAATCATCTGTAGTGGCTGTATGGCACAAGCTGGCAGGTTTGCAAGGAGAGAGTTGCAATAATCAAGGCGAGAGGTCACCGTAGCCTGGACGAGCAGCTGGGTGGAGTGCGTCGTCAGGTATGGTCGAATCCTCCTGATGTTGTATAGGAGGAATCTGCAGGACCGTGATGTTGCCTTGATGTGCTCCTTGAGGTCCAGCTGGTCATCCAGGACCACCCCCAGGCTCTTTGCAGAGTGAGAGGCAGTCACTGTGGTGCCATCAACCGTGATTGAGAGTTCACGAAGCAAGGAGGTCTTGTACGGGAAGAAGAGCAGCTCAGTTTTGTTGAGGTTGAGCTTCAGATGGTGGCTGGCCATCCAAGTGGAGATGTCAGCCAGGCAGGAAGAGATCTTATCATTGATCTGTGTGATTGGCTTTAATGAATGATCAGAGCTGTGATTGGCTTTAATGAATGCCTGTTTGGGAGCCAGGCATGATTGGCACATATCTGGTTAATTCTTTACAAACCAAAGCTCTGACTTCATCAAACTGCTATGGCAGGAAATTAAAGTAGTTGTTACATTTATTTCAATGCCTGCAACATGGCACAGAGTCAGTGCTTGCTGCATTTAATAAACACTTATTAGAAAAACTGCTAGCACTTGGTGAAAAGTTAGTTAGACCTAGGAGTTACAATTGAGTAAGGTGTAAGGTTTACAATGCATTCTTGTAACTGAGTAATTTCAAGACATGTTTTCCAATATTTCATGAAAGCTTCTATTGGTTAACTGGAGGATCATCAGCTGGTGATTGTTTTCAGCGAGCAGCCGGAGGGGCGGGGTCTTACCTCGGTGGGGAGATCCGCCGTCTTCGAGTGGCAGGTGGTCACCGTCGCGTGGCTCCACAGCAGCAGATCGTGCATTGGCGCCCCCACAATTTTGCTTCGGCCAATAACCACAGCTCTCTTCCCGGCCACTGACGTGCCTGTGTACAGAGAGACACACCACAGAAACCCATTGCAGTGCAGTTTCAAATTGCTCTGTCAGCATTTTTATGTATGAACTCAATGTTCTTACTCACAAGGTTACTTCGTGTCACCGTGAAGGGTGACATTGGTATATTTGTACATAATGATATACATTTTTACTAGCTGTGGAGAGACCCGGGGATGCAGGAGTTCTATTGGCTAAAGCACCTGTCTGTCTGATGAGCTCCATGCAGCCATTGGGCGTGCAGGGAATGAAGCAGTCTCCGAGGTCCCCACGAGCGAGCTTCCCTGCATTTATACTGGTCAAACTGGGGAAATACACAGACACAGTTTCACATGGATGCTCACACAGACACATATTCACAGACAAAATTGGAGGGGGGGCATGCCTTCATTACTCTCTCCCTCAGTCTAGTTCAGACCATTCCCTCATCCCAAACATAATTGCAATCTGGGAGGTTTGCCATTGGAATCACCGAAAATCCGTAATTCAGATCGACAGTACTACGAGTGCCAAATGACCACATGTCTAAGCAAGTAAACAAAAAATCTGATACACGAAACTACTGTCAGGAATACACCACATGTTTAAATCTTAATGTGTACATTTTCCAAATATGGTGCTTCCAGTTTTTTTTTTACACTGGCTCAAAATGCAGATGATCTAATTAATATTGTACAAAGTTTGTTTTCACTATCATTATGAGGTACTTTAGAGCTGATGCAACGCTCTCAGCGATGACATTGGTGGGCGTCTGAATCAAAATATTTATCATTCAATGAACATGGCTTGACTGAGGGAAACCTCAGCTCTAAACGTAGGCTCTGGAAATGGGTGGACCCAAGCTATCAAATCAAATGAAATCAATTTTATTTGCATGTTTACGTTTGCAATTTTCACAGATGCTTCACAGAGTAGCGGGAAAACTTGGCCTGAGCCTCCAAATAGTAAGCACTTGAGGGAGGGGGGTGGGGTGGGGGTGGTTATTTCTGTGAATGTGAGATAGAGTAAAAGTTAGGAAAATCCCCCCACCCCCTCCTCCTCTGTGTTTGTCTGTATGTTATTAATTGGTAATGATTGATAAACCAACAATGATTGTATCTTAGGGGTAGAGTGCCATCTACATGACTGTCAACCAGGAAACCGGGATTGTTTATTTTCTTTGGGTTTTTATGTTGGCAACCTGTCACGGGCATATAAACTCCCTGGAATCTGAGTGTATGCAATCAATGCCACACTAGTTTGGAATGGTTAATGAATAAAACATTGTGATGGGTTTGTAAAGAAGAATGCTGTTTAAATCAGTCTGTTGGTCAGCGAACGACTTGGGTTCTTACCCATCCACATCCTTCCCTGGTGCCACGGCGTTAGTGACCTTCTCGGTGTCTATTGGGTGGATGGAGTCCAGGGGCAGCTGGACAATGAGTCCGTGGACGGCGGGGTCCTCGTTTACTGCCTTGATGCTCCGTAGAACCTGTGGCAAACGAGACAGGGGGAACATTTTAGTTTCTGTGTTCTTGAAGACCCCGCAAGTTAGCGAGTAGTGTATACAGGCTGCCCGCTACCAGCCTGCCATCTGCAAAACGTTTGGCCCACAACGGTTTTGCAAATCAGCGCTAAGGTGGGCAGGCAGTCGCAATGAGGGCCTGGTAAATGAACGCAAAGTAGCATGATCCTGCTGCTATTGGTCCATTTGAAAAGTGCTTGGGGCTGTGGGAGGGAATGGGAAAAGCTTTCATGTGCCCAGTCACTGGAAGGGGCCAAGCAACCCATCTAGTCTGTGATTTCATCCACCCCCAAGATCACAATAACCCAATTCAACCCCCACCTCCAGCCCCTCCACCCCTCTGGTCCGCGATTGCAATTTGCAGTTCCACCCTCTTCCTCTCCAGTTCATGATGGCATTCTGTAACTACCCAAAAACTGCCTTTGGGAACCACTGCTCTAACATACCATGCAGGACTATTCTCTGTTCTTTGAATGCACAGTCACTATGTATCACCCACCTCAGCTTCTGTTGCGGTCTTTGGCAGCCTAATGTGGTTGGCGTTGATCCCAATCTTTAAAAAAAAAAAAATTAAAAAACAGCAGTGAAATGTTTCAAAACCAGTTTAGCCAGTATCCATAACTATTCCAAACTGTAATGAAAGTACACCTGCAGACTCAATGACAAAGAAAGGCTATCAAACAGCATTGGCGTGGGAAGAGCACAGCTGCTGACATACAGGAAGAGGGTACAGTACATTGCAGGATGGCATGAGACGCTGTTACATAAAGCATTTTATTTACTGAGCTATCTGTTAGCATTTACGTATATGCTATTGTGGGATACTGTACCAATATGCCCCTGTCCAATCAGAGAAAAATCTTAGATTAGGCCATGTTTAACAGAAGATAAAGATAGATCCTCAATAACCATAATAGGAGGATCGATGCTAGATGTCTCTAATTGAGTGGCATTCCTGCTGATAAAGACAAAGCAAGGCTTTATTGGGATCTTGTGGCACATCAATACCTGAGCTGCAGCTTTCAACTTCATGCTGATGTAGAGGTTGGAGTCTTCTCTGTCTCCCACCTGGAAAACATGAGGAGAAACATCGCCTTCTGGTGCTCAACAAGGCCTTCTGATAATTCTGTAGCACAACCAGCAATGCAAGATCGGAGCCCACTAACCCATTCATTCAACCTGCTGAACTACTGGCTCAAATCCCTGACACATTACCTACTGATCTCTCTACAGCAGGGGTGTCCAATATTACATGGTTTTTGTTTTAGCCTAGCACTAAGACAGCTTATTCTATTTGATTGAAGATCTTGATCCATTATTTATTTGAATCAGGTGTCGTAATAGTGGGCTAAAATGTAAACCTGCACCCACACCAGCCCTTTTCAGATAAGACTGGACACCCCTGCTCTACAGTATACCAAATGCTACATGAGCACTCAGACCTCTGAATGGCCCTGTGACTGTGTGTAGTCGGTGGATCTCTAGCATTAGCACGACTGAACGACTGAGTCAATATCACAGATTTGGTGAACATTTCAAGTGCGCTGTTAATATTTCACTGTTGATAATTTAACACTTGCTGACTTTTACTGCTTCATTGTACTACCAGTCTTGTAAATGACCCGGTGGCTGGTTTGTGATACACACAATGAGAGCCACAGTCCTACACAGATCCTAAGATCTGAACACAGTTGTGTATGTTTGTGTGCATTTCTGCACTTGCAGGCATCGTCTAAAAATTTTTGCTCTCAGCTCAACAGCAATATCCAGCCTGTTTCCCACCACCAATCACAGTAGAGGTAGAAAGTGGAATTCACCTATCAGAGTTAAAAATATTCCACCAAAGTCCATTTTAATCAGTACTTTGCACCGCGTGGGAAGGCATGCGACAGACACACCTGCAGCACCACCAGGCCCGGGCGGAACCTGGGAAACTGCGCCCCCATCTTCTCCACGTCCCTCTTGAGCCTCTCCCGCACCTGTCTGGGGACACAAGCGCACGCCGGTCAGCCGTAGGGCCAAAAACGCTGGTGGGAACTGGGGGGGTTAAGCCAGGAGGTCAGCGCTCTGAAGGCGGGAATCCTCGTGCGGTTAGTCCTTACTGGGAAGTCTTGTTTCCTGAGATGACGGTGCCGATGGCCCTTCCTGCCGTCCAGCACCTGGGTGCATGCCTGAGGGTCAGGGTGACCGCGGAATACATGGCTGAATGCCTGGCACTGGTTCCTTTGGTGAGAGAGAGAGATAGAGACAGAGACAGAAACAGAGGGTGCAGTGGAGGGAACTGAAAGAGCTCCCCTTCACTCAGAAGTGCAATGGCTGTTCTGCAGGACCGAGAAAGCACAGCTCAGCAGGCAGCAGTGACCTCGATGAGGAATCCCGAAACAGCTGGCGGGAGGATCTGGGTGCGAGTATGACTGTCCATTGGGGGCGTATCCAGAGTGCAGTCGAACCTCCTGCCAGCCAAGCCTGGCTGCCCCTCCCACCATCGCTGATTTACAACCTTGTTAGCACAGCTGTGCAGGATTCCGTCTGCACCTTATCGTGCCAGACTCTTTTCTGCCTTATCCTGCTTGCTCCGGCGCAAATCTGAATCGGCTCGACTGGAAAATGCACCGTCAAGGCCAGCCAGTGAAGCGCTGGGCCAAATTTACTCGGAGGAGGGGTTAACCAGCACCCAGGGGAGAGGTTCCGCCTCGACCAATCGGACGGCGGGGTGACCGAGGGCTAGAGGGAGGAAACGTGTAACCCGAGTCTGTTTTTCTTCTCTCAGAACAGCACGAGGGTGCACTCTGGCACTGAGAGGGTGGGAGGGTTCCCGCTCGGGGAAGAGAATAGTTTCACTTTACATGGAGTCGTGTCAGTCTCGAGCTGAAAAGCTTTGCGCTCCTCCCCCCACCACCGCCCCACCCCCAAACTTCCTTCGCATTGAAATGAACTTCCCACGTGTTGCTTGGCAGCGCTCCAGAGGTTAAGAAACGGAGCTCTCTATTGGCCCATTTCCATACAGATCCTTCAGCGGATCAGACTGCCTAACCTTTGAAAGGCAGTTTGTTACACCAGAAATGACACCCCTGGCTGAATCAGTGATTTTTTCGGAACAACTTCTTGACTACGCAGTGAAATGTAAAATGCTAATTCAACTCAACTGAGTCAACTAAACAAAATTTATATATGCCCAGAAATGAAGCAAATCAACTCTGAGCTGATTTCATCTTTAGCAGTATTCACACACTGCACAACTCATTGTTCTGTGTATTTTCCTAAGAATGCCTTAAATTATGTATTACTCAGAATGTAAATACGAACTGCATACGAAATCTAAGAAAAGCAGGGGAAGCGATCCTAAATTGTACTCTCCTTTCCAGCTTTTCTTCTTCTAAAACAACAAATGTAATGTGGTGTAAAAACATGGTTAAGATGATTTTAACTGGAACCAGGAAATTTCCCAAATACTCGGGAGCAAAACCCGTTTATTTCAGTTAATTCATACTCGAACTCTCACAAGCAAAGCCCCTTATTTTGAGAGTAAGAGCTCAGTACAAATAGTCAAAACCCCGGGGAACCGATGAGAATCTGGGAATAAGTCGAGAAAGAATGAAAAGGAACTGAAGGAGAAGGATGCTGGACAGATGTGTGGACGGGCTGACGCTGACGGTGGGTGCGGTGAACAGCATGAATCGCTTAAGCGGATTGAGCGATTATTGAAACCGCACAGAACACTGCACAGCACGGCACCCTCAAACTAAATTTTTAAAAGGGAATTGATTGGCTCTGAGAAGGCTGAGCACTCGCGTTCACCAGAATGGTCTTAACAATTCGTTCAGTAACGAGCTCGTTTCAAAAATGGCCTAAGTAATAGAAATTGTCAGTGTCAGCACGTCTGTGAACGTTTGTCTTAAGCAATAAGTGAGTGTACTCATATTTAATCCTCTCAATGTTTCTGAAAGCCAAGAGAACCACAGCAAAAGCCTTTGAGGACTTTACAACTGAAGCCTCTAATTTGGCAGATGCACCTATTAGTCATGGCATAAATGTGGGCGTGTTGGAGGTCAAAGCCTGCTCTGGTAGATGGCAGGTTGTGTAACTACCAAGCGGCAATTAGATGAAATGGATTAGTCCTGATATTATATTTTACTCAAAAATGATCCAATACTCCCTACTAGGGATTATTCATTGGACATTGCTCTAAACATAACATATGGGGCACGAATCTGTCCAATCTGGATGAAATATTTTTGAATCCACATAATTTAAAATGATTATTTAATAGTTAAAAAAAACACTGAATGTAGCCTGTTGCTTTCTGTATTTATCAGTGTCCATGACAACAATCTCTTAGTTACATTGCTATAGTTACTTTACGCTGTCAGGTCTTTAATTTTCTTCTTTGTTTCTCTTTTACGTTCACGCTGGTTTCACTGGGCCTCATTCACGATGCATGCATATGATCAGATTTGATTGTAAACTGTGCTTAAGAACATTTTCTTGAACATGTTGACATTCATCATTACTACAGGGCCAAACACCAAGGATGCATAGAACCCCTATTGTTTTTTTCCAGGGTTCTTCTTCTTCTTCGTCTTTTTCTTCTGCCACTCACTAAACTTTCACCTGTTTCCCATGCTCAAAAACAAATTTGGCAGGCATGACGGTATGGCTGCAAATTTATTATGCAGGACACCCATGCACCTGGCACTTGCCACATTTTTCTTCTGTGTGTACTTCCTCATCCTGAACAAATTTGCCCATAAAACCCATAAAGTCAGCCATATTAGATTTTCTGCCATTTTTAATTTTAAAAAAGAGGTTTCATACTCCTACAATGTTTGTCCAATTCTCCCCAAATGCAGCATCGATGATTTACAGCATTTCCCTGTACTACATTGCAAAGATAATTTTCAAAAGGTTAGCTGCAGGACAAAAATTTTAATTTAACCAAGGCTGACCATGTCCAAATTCTGCACATGGCCCCAAATTTAGATTGATTGCAGCAATACTTCAGGAGATAGAAACCCATATTGTGGATGGGCATGCACAGGCATGCTGTGTTATAGCACAATATGGCCTATAGGGGGTGCTTTTTGCAAAATACTCATTTGCATTTCCCTGCAACCTCAAACTGTATGAAATCTGACAGGAACCCTCAGACAGCTTCTCCGCAACAGTCCTGAGATGCATGCCTCCCTCAGTGCACGATCCTTAAAGACAATTCAATATGATTATGCATAAGATGTGAAAAAGATATTTGACACCTTTGTTAAATCCAGCCTCTATTAAAATGTTTAATGTATAATTTAAAGAGGGACTAGGGTTGCCAGATGTACAGATTTTTACCATAATTTACAGTTTTAAAATTATGTGTACAGGTCAGGTTTAGGGTCTTGACCAAACAGTGTAATGTCTGGTCAGAATAATTGATGTAAGACATTTTGTGGTAGTTTCCAATGAATATGTTTGTCAATGAATCCCAGGTCTGATAGAATGGCTCCCCAGTCCGGCATTGGTTCCAAGGGATCCTCCCCCCCCTCCCTAACCCGGTCTGACCTTGTTCCTCATTACTCCTCCTGCTGTACATGTCATCCTGTTTTGACTAATTCTATATCTGGCAACCCTAAAAGAGACCCATGTAGGTCATGTGTAACATATGTCGTGCCACTACCACCCTAGGTGGTGCTAGTGCACCACTTCAAAATTATAATTTTCAAATAATTATTAAAGATTACATTACATTACATTACATTTATTTGGCAGACGCTTTTATCCAAAGCGACGTACAAAAAGTGCATTTCATGGTCATAGACAACTAGTAAACACAGGTTCAGTAAGATACAATACCTATTTTGTACAGCTATTTCTAGCCAAGAACACATTTTAGTTCACACAGTGAACACTATTCAGATCTAACCTCTGCAAAGCCAACTAGGCAGAAGAATAAGCTACAGTATTAGGACAAATACAAATTACCAAAAAGTGCTGGGATGGGGCAACATGTAACAAGTGTCATGAAAAAAGTGTGGGGGGGTGGGGGGGGATTTAGAGTGAAATATACAGTGTGGTGGTGGTTAGTCTAGGTATAGTCTGAAGAGATGAGTCTTCAGGCCACGGCGGAAGATGGGTAGTGAGGGGGAGGTTCGGAGAGGTTCGTTCCACCACTGGGGAGCTAGGGTGGAGAAGCTCTGGTCGGGTGGGAGGGGTTACAAGGCGCCCTGCTGCCGCAGAACGGCACATAGTATCGAAACATGTCCTGCAAGTAGATGGGGGCTGTCCTGTTGGCTGCAATGTAGGTAAGGGTCAGGGCTTTGAACCGGATCCTGGCAGCGACCGGTAGCCAGTGGAGTGATCACAGCAGGGGAGTGACGTGGGAGAATTTGGGATGTTCTTACAGATGTTCTGTAAAGATGTTCTTACATCAAACTGACAAGTACTATGATGATTAGGATGTACTGTAGTAACCATGTGACTTGAGTTATGAGTTGAAACTCATCTCCATGAGTTGAAAATTAGATTAATATCCTCAAGAAATCATTGCACTCTACACTCTATAACATACACTCCTATGGAGGCTCTATCAATTAATCATACTTCCCAGAAGAGTAGAGGTTATAGCAGCTATGGGTGGGACTCCATTTTAATGACAAATAATTGAGTTGGATGTCAGGTGTCCACATACTTTCGGCCATGCAGTGTATCTTGCAGAGGAGCTGATTAAACGGATGAGGGGAGCAATTTCCCAAAATAATTATTCTTACACGATAGCCTCACGATGAGTCACTGTTTTTATGTGAAGGGGCCAGGCAATATAATTGTAATGAAACGTGTTAACAAACAGAAAAGTTAATTAGAACAACACTATTTAATCAGCTCAGGCTGAAGATTATTACAGTGTCTTGAATGCAAGAGGACGGCATGCTGCACCTTCCCACACAAATCACTGCCGCCCACACATTCGAAAAAGCAAAGGTGAAGCGAACTGTAAAAATGCTCTTTACTGCACTCCTCTGTGACTTTTGAGCATTGTACATTCTTTTCTTTCTGGCTCACTTGTTTACATTTTCAGTTTTCCCTTAACTGGCTGGAATGGAGTAAGTTCAGTGGATGCAAGGTTACTGTTCCCTCAGTCAACTTTCAGCCACCATATAAACACACACACACAAACAGAGAGAGAAAGAGAGAGAGAGAGAGAGAGAGATACCCTCCTGCCAGCAAAGACTGCTCTGTTCTAGACTGACAAGGTCAATCATTTATGTTTCTGTTAATGCTCAAGGCCCCATTGAAGGTCGGTGAAACAGTCATACTGTATCTTGTTCAGATAGGCAGTCCAACAAATAAGGAAATAAAGATTCCCATGTACAAAAGTATGGATTCCCAAATGAAACACACACACACACACACACACGCACATGCGCACACACACACACACAAACGCACAAAGGCACATACAAGCACTTCTATACACACAACTGACACAGATAGACACACACTCTTATTTTCTTTGCTATTAATATTGCTTCAACAGTAACAGCTTCCTGAGAATTTCACAAGATATCATCTTGTACTTGTTTCTGTTAATTTGGGTTTCAAACATGTGAAAGCCAAGACATTTTGAACTCTCTTAGCAATGAACTAAGGGAGTTCAAATGGGGATATTTAAATTACATTATAATCATCAAACACCCACATCTTTATGATGGTCATTGGTTTTTAAATTAATTTTACCTCCAGTAAATAATCAGAATTTGCTTTTCAATTTACTTTGACAGCTTATATCAATGATGTGTGAGTGTCATAAAAAGAGATTATAAAGTACCCATCAAAAATATGGTAACATCCATCCATCATCTATACCTGCTTATCCTAGTCAGAGCCGCTGGGGGTGCTGGAGCCTCAGTGTGCATTGGACAAGAGGCAGGAATACACCCTGGACAGGTCGCCAATCGACTGCAGGGCACACATGCCATTGGTTTACTAATCACTCACACACTCATACCTATGGGCAATTTGCAGTCTCCTATTAGCCTACCTGCATGTCTTTGGACTGTGGGAGGAAATTGGAGTACCTGGAGGAAATCCACATGGGGCACAGGGAGAACAGGCAAACTCCACACAGAAAGGCCCAGGCCAGGATCTGAACCTTTTTTGATGTGAGGCGACAGTGCTACCCACTGCACCACCGTGCTGCCCAAGTATGGAAACAGTAGAGTGAAATTAGTTATTTTTGCTATATACTTCAGTCATTTGGATTTGAGATCAAAACAAAAACATGTGACAAAAGTGCAGATAATCATGTTTTGTTTCCTGTCATTTGCATGCATATATATTTTACCATTTTACAGAAACAGCAGTTTTTTTTCTCTGCATTTTCAGTTGTACAAAATTTATTTAACAGATGAACTTGCAGTACTAGTACTCCAAAGCTATAAAGTCTAGCATTTGGTTGCATAGCTCTTAGATGCAACAACTGCATCAAGTCTATGAGCCACTAACATTACCAAACATTTGGTATTTTCGGCAATGCCTTTACAGGCCCATTTCTGTCAGTCTGTTTGAATTTTGATTCTAAAGTGGAACTAGTGCCATCTAGTGGCAATTACCCATATTTCAATAAATAACGCAATAACAAATTGAACATTAATTGAATCGTGTAATATGACAAACATTTACAAAATCATTTCAATTTCCAATTTGCTGTCTCCCACTGTTATTGCATGTGTGAAAAGCTTTGGATCTCAGTATCACCTTTATTGACCAATTTTGACCCCAATTGAGTTTGTAACTGTGAGTGGATGTTCTGTTGGGGACAAAACATGCCTAGTTAATGAGAGATCATAGGCAAATAGGCAGACTTGTTCAAGCTAACAGAGTCCCACTGATTTTCATTCCTCATCTCATTTCTTCCACTCCCACACTACCACTCATCTCCTACTTGGAAGTATGTGGAGGAAAAGAGGGCAGGAGACGAATGGAGGAAAGGAGAGAACGAGGAGACAAGAAGAAAATTGGGACTGCTTATCTGCTTCTCTGTCCTGAAAGCTTATGTCAACTACTGATGAAATAGCCCTATTATAATCATTATATTTTGCTGAGCCCAAAAATTGTCCCATAGCCAATCACAGAATCTTACACGTGGTCAGCCCATTTAAAGCTGCAAAATAGTTTGTGAGTTCACGTATAAGTAATTGAATGTAGGCTACAGTAGCCTGTACAAACATGGACATGACATTGCGATTTGTGTCAAGACACTAATGAATATGTAATCTGCCACATTATATCAAAGTAAATATCTCATAATATACAAACATAACAATTAACTGTAATTCCAGAATCCCGATGTGCCCAATGTCTGAACACACAGAGCTCTAATTCACCTCATATACAACAACTATACTGTGACAGTCAACATTATATTGCCAGTTTTTGGTTTTTCAGATTGACTAATTCAGAGACATTTTCATTGATTAATGCAACAGATGGACTACATGACCAAAGGTATGTAGAGACCCAAACATCATACCCATATGTGCATGTTGAACATCTCATTCCTAAGCCAAAGGTCCCCCCTTTGCTGCTAGAACATCCTCTACTCTTCTGGGAAGACTTTCCACTAGATTTTGTAACATGCCTGCAGGGATTTGCTTCCATTCAGTCGCAAGTGCATAAGTTAGGTATCAATTCATCCCAAAGGTGTTTGATGGGGTTGAGGTCAAGGCTTTGTACAGGCCAGTCAATTTCTTCCACAGCAAACCATTGCTTTATGGACCTTGGTTTGTGGATGGGGGCATTATCATGCTGAAACAGGAAAGGGCCTTTCCCAAACCGTTGCCACGAAGTTGGAAGCACACAATTCTATAGAATGGCATTGTATGCTGGAGCATTAAGGTTTCCCTTCACTGGAACTGAAGGGCCTATCCCAAACCACAAAAAACAGCCCCAGGCCATTATTTCTCCTCCACCAAACTTTACAGTTGGCACCATGCATTCGGGCAGGTAGTGTTCTCCTGGCATTCTCCAAACCCAGATTCATCAATCAGACTGCCAGATTGTGAAGAATGATTGATCTCTCCAGAAAACGCATTTCCACTGCTCCAGAGTCCAACGGCCGTATGCTTTGAACAACTCCAGCCGACGCTTGGCGTTGCGCATGCTGATCTTGGGCTTGTGTGCAGCTGCTCGGCAAAATATTGTGCATAATTGGGGGAATTAAAGTTCTCTGCCATCTTCGCCTTCTAAAGTTTGGATTGTGTCAGATTCTGTGGGATGGTCCAGTCAGTCACTGTAGGCGTGAACACATGATGTCACCCAGAAATGTGAAAATACTCTCGCAGTAGGATACACCGATGTGTCCTTCACCAGGAGGAGGTGAGCAGCTTGGGGCAGCAGTGAGTTTGAAGCCGCTACACTGGTCTTCTCCAATATTGGGACACTGGAGATAGAGGAATGACACAAAGATCGGTTTCTGTGGCACGCAGGAGACAAGTTAGTAGTCGGGGAAAGGATGATTCATTTTTTCAGCACTGAGACGTGCCCAGAAAGGTCATAAATGCTGTTTATAACAGTGGTGTGCAGAAGGGCATCTCTGAACGCACAACATGTTGAACCTTGATGCAGATGGGCTACAGTAGCAGGAGACAATGCTGGGTTTCACTCCTGTCAGCTAAGAACAGGGAAATCACACGATCACTAGAACTGTATGATTGATTTTATTAAAACATCAACTGGTCTGACGAATGCTGGGGACAGAATATTGTGTAAACAGTTTGGAACAATGAATCCGTCCTGCCTTTAGTCAACAGCACAGGTTGATGGTGGTGGTGAAATGGTGGGGGGGTGTTTTCTTTGCACACATTAGGCCCCTTAATACTGGTTGAGCATCATTTGGATGCAACAGAATACCTGATATCTATTTCTGTTGACCATGTGCATCCCTTTATAGCCACAGTCTACCCTTTTTCAAATGGATACCTCCAGCAGGATAATGCACCACAAAGCATGCATCATTTCAAACTAGTTCCATGAACATCACAGCGACTTCAGTTTACTCTGACCTGCACAGTCCACAGATCTAAATCTAATAGAGCACCTTTAGGATGAGGTGGAACAGGAGGTTTGCATGTTTGGCTGAAAAATCTGTGGGAGCTGTGTAATGCTATTGAGTCAGCATAGACCCAAATCCCTAAGGAATGTTTCCAGCAATGTGTTGAATCGATGACACTAAGAATGCAGGTGGTTCTGGAGGCAAAAGTGGATCCTATCCGGTCCTAAACAGGTGTACCAGATAAAGTGGCCCCTGAGTCTAAGTATCGCTATAACTTCAGTTCCAAGTCCATTTTGAAATGGATCACTAGATGGCAGTATGTAATCATCACAGGCAACCACTGAGGAGACTAATAAAACAGAAATATATTGTCATAAATATACTTCAGTTAATTGACAAAACAGGGCTTTGGGGGACAGTGATATTCCAATTGAATATGAAAAAGAATTAGCCACAAGTATTATGTGAATATCTAATCCATGGATGAGCCCTGGAATTTTAATCCACACTTGCTAAGATTTGAGGGAATTAAAGAATAGTGCACAGGTCACCAATTCATTGCAGGGCACACACACTATTCACTCACACACTCATACCTACAGGCAATTCAGATTGTCCAGCTAGCCTAACCTGAATGTCTATGGACTGTGGTAGGAAGCCAGACTACCTAGAGGAAACCCACATGGACACAGGGGGAACATGCAGACTCAACACAGAAAGGCCTCAGATGGGATTCTAATCTGGGACCTTCTTGCTGTGTGGAGACAGTGCCATCCACTGAACAATCTTGCCACTTATCACATTCAAGGCGCTTTGATATTCATTTAGTTTTCATTTACATGTTTGATTGGCCTAGACAATTTCTCTGTATAATGCAGGATATTTTAGATACTTCAACAACAAGCTAAGCTTTTATAGTTTATCTAGGGGCATTCAAGAGTTTAGGTGTGTTAAAGTAAGATAATACAGTTCAGGAAACTCCAAAGGAGTTTGTACAGTGAATTTATGCTCAAAGTGGTTGTACATACTGTATGGGCAGATTAATTTTAATTGTGTATAGTTTACAGAATTATGAACCTAAAACAAGTGTTTATATTGTGCTGGTGCTTCTTTCCTTAAGCAGAATGCACACACCATAGAAAATAGCTACAAATTAATATTATCATAACTTCTCAACAAATAATTGGATAATATCTACATGTACAACCAACCAACTTAAAACTACTGCATAAAATTACTGCACAGGCTGTATGGAGTTACTTTGAGTGTTTTATCTAGCCTGTTTGGATCCTGAACACCAAAATCCCTCTTACCATTTGTAAGGTCACCAGAAATTCTGTAAATGTCAATAAATATCCTTCATCATATACAAAAACTGTGTGGGACATTTGAAAACATACACAAAAACTGAAATTGTATATATATATATATATATATATATATATATATATATATGTGTGTGTGTATATAAACCCTTAGAGAGGATAGAGAGTAATCTTGATAATTAGCTGTTAATGTTGCACTTGATGATGTCACATTGCAATTATGTCATTCATGCACAGTAGGAGGAGGTGAATGAAGCGCATAGATTTCCTTGAACCTGCCACTTTTCTTAAACTGATTATTCACTGTCAAAAAAAGAACTTCTAGGCTGTTCAGATACATGAACTTTATAAAATTGTTGGACTGGCTAATACAGCATGTCAGAGCAATTAGCCTGACAGCTCAGCACACACTCTAAAAATGTATGCTTAACTTATACAGATAAAATTAACATTTTTTACTAAAATGTAACTTTTCAAACAAATCCGAACTTGAGCAAAGTGCACCAAAATGAGATTGTGGAAAATGCTTCATGCCATTTTTCTTGTTTATGCCAAAGACTTGTGTGGGCATGCATTTTAAGGATTTGAGGCCAGCAATAACTTAGTAGGCTCTAACAATATCTGACACATGTACAGTAAAGTGGCAATACTCTGTAACAAATACCATTGCAAGCATCTCACCCTCAGTATTTGAGTCTGCACAGTGATCAATTTTAATTTACACGCAAAATCCATATACATTTTATTGTGTGTCTTTGGGCCTTCCCTGTTTTAGATGTTTAAAATACATTGTTCATAGCTAATAAAAAGTGAGGCATTGTAGCTAAACATAATAAGTATGGCATTACAATAGTCACAGATTCCTCAAGTAAGTAGTCTACTTACTAGTTCTCACAGAATACTGTACAAAGGTACAAAAATACTAAATTATTTTACTCTTAGTTTTGTAATTTAGTATTTTTTATTGTCTCCTAAATGAGAGAACGGATTGGGGACAGTATTGTTCTGGAAAATGTGAATTTTCCTTTCTTTTGCACAGTTGAACTT
Organism: Anguilla rostrata; assembly: GCF_018555375.3. Lineage (NCBI taxonomy): Eukaryota > Metazoa > Chordata > Actinopteri > Anguilliformes > Anguillidae > Anguilla > Anguilla rostrata. The sequence continues at coordinate 39,383,036 of NC_057938.1, forward strand.
GGTAGTTTACAGTAAGAGTGCCTGATTTCACAAAAACAGACGTCATCTAAATATAACTGTGGAGAATCTGAAGCGGGTAGAATATGTCCACCGGCAAGTTTAGCTGGTTCAGTGAAACAGGAATGCAAAACCTGCCTTTGTGACATTTATAGACTGCGCTGTCCTCAGACAGGACTTCAACATCACGGCAACCTTTTCTCAGCCATTCCTGTGACTTTTTACACACAATCACACAATCACACAATCTATCAGGCCCCAACTGAACTGACATCAGTGACCAAGGATGGGATGGTGTCGTGCTGGCAAGTCAATTACAATTGAATCCCAAGTGCTGTCATTATCCTTAAAATGTCCCTTAACTTATAGTTCTTAATTTAAGGAAAAATGCTCATGAAAAATGAAGCTGGGCAAACATGGAATTCAAGGGAGGGTAGCAAGGCGGGAACCCTTGGTAACCAAGAGAAACACCAATGCTCGTCTCACATTAGATTTTTTTTTTAAAAAGCACTTGGATGATCCTTTTGGGTCTTTTGGGATGATGTCAAGTGCTGTTATTATCTTTTAGAATGCTACTTAACTTATAGTTCTTAGTTTGAGGAAAAATGCCCATGGAAAATGAGACTGGGCAAAAATGGAATTCATTGGAGAGTAGCAAGGCGGAAATCGCAGCTACTCAAAAGAAGCACCAATGCTCGTATCACATTTGTAAAAAAAAAAAAAAAAACATTTAAAAAAGCACTTGGATGATCCTTTTGGGTCTTTTGGGATGATGTTCTATGGACAGATAAGTCAGAAGTTGTCATAAGTTAAAAAATACAATATGATGTTCTTTCACAGTAAGAACATCATACCAACAGTCAAATACGGTGGTGGTAGTGTGATGGTATGAGGATGCTTTGCTGCCTTGGGACCTGGAGGACTTTCCAGAATTGAAGGGGCCTTGAATTCTGCTCTGTACTGGAAAATTCTTTAGGAGAATTTCCAGTCATCTGCCCGTGAGCTGAAGCTGAAGCGTCATTGGGTTATGCAGCATGACAAGCACATCAGATATTATCACACCAATAGACCACAATGCATAAACAGACAAGCTTTCTATCCTTCGTTATAAAAAGCAACATTTCTCCCCTGTGATTGATGGACTATAATTTCTGTTAAAAATATTGTGAGATGATTGGAGAGGTGAAGCATACTCCATGGCATAGAGCTTTAAATGAATGATAAATGAAAAAAGTGTGGCAAGCAAACATGCACTAACTGCAAAATTATGCCAATTTTTCAGTACGCAGGGGACCAGTGGACTCAGTGGAGCATAACAACAACAAATTATCATGATCATCATCAACATATGACAACAATGGGAACGGATCCTGAAACCTCGCCGTTTGTTACAGCTTGTAGAAAACTGAGCTGACACTGCTTCCAATCCTGGAGGAGCTGAGTTGAAGAGAGGAGCCACTATTGAGTGATCCCTAAACAATACCATGACCATGGTCACAGCATTTCTCTGTGTGTCAGTGAAATGGATGTGCATTGGTTCAGACCCTGACCTTCTCAACATAGACAGAACCCAGATGTAGTCCAGGTGTAATGTGATTCTTGATGTGCGTGTCATTTAAAAAAAAAAAAAAAAAAAATTGGGTCCCAAAATGGGGCTGTACGTATCCAATCACCACCCTAATTTGGAGTGTCCGGTTACCTGCAATCGCAGCTGTGTGCAAACGCCAGTGATGATTCCATGGAGTGTAGACATCCACGGTTCTTCAAAATATGTGGTGTCACCAGATGCTTCTTTTCACACTGCTGACCACAGCCAGGCTGGCAGACCTGTCATGTGGCTTTGACACGAAGTTCATGGGCACCCAATCGACAAAATGCAGACCCCTGAACCTTTCTATACCCTGGGTGACGCAATCGCCAGTTGTGCTTTGTCTTAGGGAGCTACCGGCCACAGTCGGCACTGGCAGGGTCTGGATACCATTCAAGACCGTGGGGCTCATCCATGCACCACAGCGTGGTGCCTTGACCACCCAGCAAAATACTATTCACGCAGTCAGGAACTCCCACATGCTTATCTAATTGAAGGAGAAACAACTGCCATATGACATTAAAATCAGCCTGTGAGTCTTTTTAAACACTGTGTCATTCAGGGCTAAGAGTTTGGTAGTCCTGGACAAAAACTTAGTACAGTGGTCAAGAGCGTCTGTATTACCCGTTTGTCCACAAATTGTCTTACCAAATGGCTTAATGGAAAGAAAAAGTGAACCAAATTGTGATGTAGTACAATAAAGGTCCTTTTCAACTACAGACCTTACTTTCACTATTGTTTTTGATATTAGCTAAGATGCTGGTAAACAATCCCATTTCATTTTAATTATACTTGTTCTGGTGTTTTCTTTACGTTTAGTGCTATCATGTGTTTTTTTCTTCTTTAATAATGTTTAAGCAAATAACATGTAATCAATCATGATTAACCACAGCAAATCCTGTGATTCATTCCTCTTTTTATCATGTGACATCACAAACACATACATTTATCATATAACACATTTATCTAACTAAGACTTGAATGTGATTTTTTCAGTAAAGTCAAAAAGTGCTTAGAAGTGAAACCTACAGGGAGTGTTTAGCTGGCACACATACACAAAGTACAACTCAATGCAATTAAGAGAGATACAGATAAAATATCCAACTATACTCATTACCTTATTTTCACAAACAATCACCAGAGTTGTCTTTAAATCCCCCCTTTCATGACACTCACATTACATGTACCCCCATTCCAGAAGTTTTTGTAATTTGCACTTGTCCAAATATTGTAGCTTGTGCTTCTCCCTAGTTTGACTTGGCATAAGTTAGGTCAGAATAGTGTTCACTGCGTGAACTGAACTGTGTTCTTGGCTATAAGTAGCTGTATGAAATTATTATTGTACCTTATTGAACCTGTCTTTTGTAGTTGTCCTATGACCATGATATGCACTTTTTGTATGTCGCTTCGGAAAAAAGCGTCTGCTAAATAAATGTAATGTAATGAAATGTAATGTCTTGGTTTACACGACTCAATCAACATAGTGAATGGATGTTGCAAAAGCTATGAAATATGGCTGGTGCATTTTTGGAGTCAGAACTTCTAAGGGCCTTTGTTGCATGCTGTTGTGTAGTTTTTAGACAGGGTGGCTCTCGTCCTGCAGCTCTGTCTGGTTTCACCGCACCAGCAAGTCCATCCGGAGGGGGAGCCTTGTGTTCTCTCAGATTCCTGCTGCGGCCCTTCCTCTTCGCTTCCTCCCAGTGTCGCGACGCGGCGCAGATTCCGATCTCCGAACCATTTCTGCTCAATGACCTCACTCACCCGGGCCACAACCATAATCTACGCCTTCTCATGCAATGCCCCACTGTCCGGTCACATGAAGTATGTGTGTGTATGTGGGGGGGGGTCGAGTCATGTGCAGCTGCTGTAAAGCTAGAAAAAGAGCCAAAATGGTGGCTGTTTCCTCAGAGGTGGCTCATCAAACCAGTTTCATTGTTGAGTTCTCCTGGCTGTCAGGCTCTTTGGTGAACCTGAAAGCACTCGCGTCACAGGGGATGCCAGGGATGCCTTTCACAATGTGGCTCTTTCTCTGATGGTGGAATGCTGATAATGGTGCCAAGGCATGATAAACCGTGGACTGACGTCACCCTATTCAGGGTGCATTCATACACAACGTAAATGCAGCGTATTTCAGCAAATGAGGATGGGTATCACAATTTTAGTAAGGCCTTTTGCTTTGGTTTTGCCTGGGACTAAAAACCAATCAAAATATTTGTGGATTACCCTTTTCAATTCAAACCACATATTTTAAGTCGTGTTGAAGTCCAGATTTTGCATGTGTTAATCTAATTTTATACCCCAGTGAAACAATAAATACATAAAAACCAATAATGTAATAAGTAGTAGTAGTAGTAGTGTACTTTATTGATCCCCGGGGGGAATTTGCACTGTTGCAGCACCAAAGACAACAAAGTAACACAATCAGATACAAATTTACAGTAGATACAAATATATACAGAAATCAAAATATACCAGAGGACACCTTCAGAGGTGGAGTCCATGCCTCGATGGGTCAGAGGTGTTTTGGGGGCATGAGGGTCCCACAATATTAATAGACAATACACAATATTAGGTAGGTGGTTTTAGTGTTGTAGCTCATCGGTGTATATTGCATAGTATTTTGTGATTTGACGTTTTACTATATTATGGTCTTATACAGTATATACACTATGCACAGTATACTGCTGTTTTGTAATGATGACTGCCTCTGAGCAGGATTCGGCCTGGGGCAGTTTGACATCTTGGTTGGTGAATTTCTGGATTTACTCTAGTATACCTCTGACTGACACTTGAGAAGTCAGTTACTCTGTCCCAAACAGAGTTATCTTTTGGGGTTCCATTGGTGGTACCTGTACCCTTAAAAATATATAACCTAAATAACTACATAACCTGTACACATTATAGATCACAGCTCAAGCGTACTTATTTCAAAAGGGTGTTTTCCACGGTTGTTTATGCAGTAAATTGTTTCATATAATAGTTGTATTACTGTAAAAGGAAGGGAAGGGAGTAACTCAGTGGAATGAGGATGTAACACTGTTAATGCTCTTCCTAGAGACAGACTCACGCTCTCACATCAAAGATGGCAGTTTCACTTAACGCGTCCTCCTAAACAGGATTTCATTGTAAGATCAGGTTTGTTGGTTGTTTTATCCCAGGCTGTATGTTGGTGGTAGTAATGCTATCATAGTTTGAGTCCCCCCACCCTACCCTAAACCAGCATTCCTTGGCCCAAACACCACAAACTAGCGATAGAAACAGATGGCAAATTCACCCTAATTATGTCATATTTTGATTCCCACTGAATCAAAGTCACATCGGTGGTTAATGTCATCTAATGAGAATGAAAAGCACTGACTGTTGAGATGTGATCATTTAATCAGTACTCTGACTGGGAGCAAGTTAATTTCTCAAAGTATATTGCCACTTCACTTCCTGTGCTCTGAGGTTAACGCTGTTAATAGCTAAATTATTTTTCTTCATTGTTGGGGCTATCAGAGAAAACTGCCACACTTAATAGCAGTCTTACAGCATTTGAACTGAAAGCATTGCTAATTTGATACTCATTTGTTTGGATTCATGCAAGTTCCTTGCAGAGTGGCTATAATGCCTCTTTATATCATTTTATGCCTATTATTTCGCAAAATTTTCTATTTAAATTACTGTAAATTATCATCACTGCCACTTCAGGTGTTGGTGCTTGATTACGGTAACCCCTCCAGCTCACCATTTGTTTATGAATAAGGTCTGAAAGATCACGTATGTTTTCAAAACTATGATTCATCGTGATTATTTTTGCTAAAAAATATTGCAATTATTTGTGAATGCCAACAGGAACTGTAGGAACTTGCTAATCAGAGTTGAATTGAAGGTGTTGGCTGGACCAATGACTTGATTTAATTGTTTCCTGGTGTTTGATACAGTAGACATGTCAAACATCTCTGCAGTCAATGCAACCACATGACGTGATTGCCTTTGTTCAGCCTGAAATACTTGTTCCATTAAGAGTTCTCCTTCAAGTGAACACTGACATACTTCCACCCCAGCCTGCTTCCTCTGGCCCTGTACAGGAGAAGGACTGACAGTAGTATTTATACTGATACATGCAACATACATACCCTCAATGTATGTATCAAATGTATGTTAATATACACTTATATATTTAATTAATCTCACCCTAGACCAATCATTTATCGTTAATTTGACAGTATATGTCTTGAGTAAGCATAATAAAAACAATGGTTGTGTTTATTCCACATTTGTTTTATCAGGGTGGTGTATGTTGAGTGGTGTAATCATTCAATTATGCTTTATTGAATTATTTATATTATATATGATATTATTTATTTCATTATTTCCTACTGGCTGATACTGTCGTTAGATAAAATCATCGTGACAGCCTCATAACGTGTGTTGTGTTACTTCCGCAGATGTGAGCAAAATATGGTCGAGAATAATATTTTTGCTTTTAAAACACGCTTATTTTATATGCATGCATTCATTTTACTCATAAGAAAACTGCATGTTTCATTACAGAGAAGAAATGACAAGAAACTACATGTTAGCAAATGCATTTGAAATATGCACATTTGAAATTAAAGACAGGCATTCAAAGGAGACATATATTCAAAACAAAAACAACAAACATAAATAATGCATGTCTTATCAAACTTTAGAATTATATATAATTAGAAGAAATTAGACAAATATATAATATACACAAACATTGTGGAAGGTCTGCAGCATTTATGAAATGTGTTATATATGTGATTTCAAAAATATTGCAAGCGCAATGCTACAAAATGCTTTCCATTCATTCAATTCAAGACCTTGTGGCCCATCCATGGACTTCAACAGTGTCCTAACAGGAAGAGATACCCAACAGGTCCCATGTTGGTCAACCTAACTTGAACAAATCAAGAAGAATATCTAAATTTGAATTACCTGAGGTAATTCTACCTATATTCATAGCCTCCCTCCATTTCTAGGCACCATAATGTTTGTACACCATAAAAGGTTCTGTGATTTCTACATGATAAAACCAAAGTATATAAAAATACCCTTTAATAAACTATGAGAATCTTCGCTTTAAACACATGTGAATTGTTTGATTACAAATCTAAAATTGTGAAGTACAGAAAAAAAAAGGTTTTGTTCCTACTGCCCTCTGTGGCGACTGAAATCATAATGCTGAACAAATACAAATATAATGCATTTCATCTCTTTAATGCCAAGCACTATGTTTTATATTTATAAAGTGTACCATCAGTCTTTTTGAATAAAGAAGCTAAAATAGTGATGGCATGGGCAGTTTCTCAATGAAGGAGAATTTAATGAAAATTGCAGGTACACAGTAAAATGTTCAGTGTTAAATCAACTCTTACAGAGTACATGTGGTCCCTATTGGACTCATATGTACTCTGTTAAAGTTGAAATAACTCTGGACATTTTACTATGCACATGTGTACAGAATTATACAAGTTTTCACTGGTTGAGAGACCCAGCTATTTATGTTGGTGTCTAGGGTCACAAAACAAAGCAAAACGTTTAACCAACGCCATCTGGATTGCTGTTAAAAATGCAAATGCGATAAAACTGAAGAATTGCACCTTTGCATGAAATACATCAAAAGCGCAACAGTCCAAGCTAGTGTGGAGTCCAGAATATTCGCGAGAGATAAATTATTATTATATGTTTTATTGGGTATAGAAGTCAACATAGAGTACCCTCCCAGTTTTTAAGGTGCAGTATATACTGTAGATGATTAAAGGCATATATTTATCGAAGTGAGATTCAAAGAAACTAAATAATAGCATTTGTTTGTCCTGCGGAGGCTCGGTTTAAAAAATATATATATCTGCTTCCTGTGTGTCTCCGTGTTGTTGGTGTGTAGAGCCTGAGGGTGCAGCTCTCTCGGGTGTACAGGAGTGCCCTCTCGCCTCAAACCAGTCCGACAGGTGAACAGCGAATCGCTGACGTTCACCACCGCGCGTTAGCCGCTCTCTCCCTTCTGAAAGTCGTCCTCGGTGCTATGGGAACCCCGCCATACAGGTCAGACCGGCAACGACTTCATTCCTATCCGAATCATAGGACCTGTTTGGACTGCCTACCTGCGAGTGGTGCATAAAAGGAGGCGATCAGGTACGGTATGAACGACACAGCTGACATGGAGCCCGCTCCCTTCACAGGGTAAACATTTAACATATTTACTAGGCGTATGGGGCTGTATACCGACTTGCGAGCTATCAAACCTTACATTACGGGGATGCGAAGTTATGGTCGACACGTGCGGGACAGAAGCGATGTGAAGTTCAGGAATCACAAGCTTTCTCGCTTCTGAGAACCGAGCATTCCTTAACATTTCTCTTGTTTTTCTTCACAAGCAGAAGCTGACTTAAAGCATGGTTCCACGCCTGGATTTAAGAAGATCGTTCTGGACAGTTTGATCTCTCGGGTCGAGTGGTTCTTAACAGTTCAACAGTTCATTACCAAATTGTGAAATGTTTAGGACCACTTGATCAGAGGGATGCTAGCTTCCAAGAGAAGGTGAGAGACGGTGATCGAAAAACGAACAAATTCGAAGAGTGGAAGGCAGGAAGTAAAGGAATAGAGTATGGTGAATTACAATTTCTGTCAAGCTCCTGTTAAAATCGTAATTTTGTGTTTGGCAAAAGGTATTTTATTTGCTTATTGTTCACCCAGCTAAAAGCATGGACTTCTGGAAAACAGACAGTCGGTTTCATTTCAGTTTAAATGATCTACCTAGAAACCTTCAGCTGAAGACTCAGATAATTCCACAAGTTGGAGTTTGTTTTTCATTTGCTTGTAAAGAAAGTTTCGGCTACCACATGTCCCACGAAGAAAACTATTTTATTCAACAGTAAACGGGTTTACTAACTTGGTTTCGTTTCTTGAAACTCCGTTCTTACTGTAAATAAATCACCTGTTTAGGCTGCACGTTTTTGTACTGTCTCAAAGTATTTATTAAAATAAGGAAATTGATTTGTAAATCCTGATCTCTCTCTCTCTCTCTCTCTCTCTCTCTCTCTCTCTCTCTCTCTCTCTCTCTCTCTCTCTCTCTCTCTCTCTCTCTCTCTCTCTCTCTCTCTCTCTCTCTCTCTGTCTCTCTCCCTCTCTCTGCATTTGGGAAGAAGTTCCGTTTAGTGCCCTCTTCAGTTCTATAGGATTTTATATCTGCCAAGGCACACAAAGCCAGCGCGGAAGAACGCGCATATGCGCATGGGATTTTCTTAAACATGATTTTTGTTTCCTACGGAAACATTTGTGGATCCTCAAACTATAGGCCATCTGTTTCCCCCGTATGCTTACTTGGACTGTACATCAACAATAATTCATAGTCTTGCCTTCCTACCCATACAAAAATTAATTTGTATGCCAACACCCTAAGTAAGAGAAGGTTTTAATTTTAAGAAACTTTTTCAGAATTTGAATGGTCAAATGATACAATTTCAGCCAGGCAGTGTCAGTAGAGTTGGGCAGAGGATTGACCAAGTTCGCTCTCCGTGGTGCTGATACGTTGTTATGTCATTGTCCTTTTGAGCAAGGGTTTACAGGGGATCCAGGGTCAAGCCTGTGAGTTTCTCCTATAGAACAAACTCCATTGACCCCCTCTTCCCTGGTTAGTGATTAATTCCATCCATTGGTTCATCAGTCTTGTCTCTTATCTCTGTACCATGGTTGCATTTAGCCATATCTTCCATATGGCAATATCGCATGGGCTGGCACATTCCCCTCCTGTCTTCACAGAATCTTCATCTTGCCGAAAAAAATTGTACGACTAATGACTCTCTCTAACTGTTCACGAACCATCATCCCCACTTATTACTAAGGTGAATGTACAACCAATTTTAATTGAGACATTCATGTAACATGCCTTTTCATGTATAAATATTCATATTGTCCTTCCCAAACCATGTGACAGTCTACTCCACCTAAATTCTCAAGCTCACACATATAACACGAGACATGCCAGTAGTTTACATCTCCCTCTCTTTCACTCCTCTCATTGCCAGTTTTCAGCTCAGCACAGAGGAGCACATTTATGTAAAGAGTATACAGCAAATTTACAAACAGCTACGTCTCTTTTGAACTTCAAACACAAGTTAAGGGGGACCCTTATGCATTAGTTTATCTGAAGATGTTGTGTATTCTATTTCTCTCCCTTTTCTTCTCTGTCTTGCTCTCTCTCTTTAAACTTGTCTGTCTTCTCTCTGCTCCTCTCCTACTTGCTTTAGCCTACCCACCCATGACTGCATGCTCACACACTCACCTGAGTAAACGCCCATGCATACATGTCTGCATGTACACACACACACACCCACATATACTTTTGAAATGACTACTATAAGTTTTTTTTTTTTTTTTACTATACTATGATTTTTATTATTGTGTGTTAAGTATCATAAATTAGGAGAGGACTCTTGTAAGCCCACTAGGGTTTGTTTCCTCTTCCGCACACTTGTCTTGTAGTTTAGGTCTGATGTTGGTATCCTTTTATGTCCTTTATTGTGTTTTGAGTAAATCAAATCAAATCAAGTGCTCCCCACACAACAGGGACAACTTCAGTAGCAGATTTGACTTTTTCAGTCCTTTATCAAGGGAGATGTAGTTCTACTAAAATCGAAAATGTGAAATTGTAACTATTCTTTTTTATGCTGTGATGCCATGTTCCAGTTTTTAAGGTTCCTTGGAAGCAAAGTAGTCAGTATAAAAATGTGCAGAATACATACAAAGGGAATTTTAAAAGATGTTTTACATATGAATTATAAAATAAATGAAATGGCTTGTGCCTCAGATTATCAAACGCTCTTCCCCTATAAATGACATTCATTGCAGGAGTGAGTCTTCTTCTCACTCATCTTCTTCAGTGAAGGCTCCAAGTCTATGCCTCCCTAAAGGTTTTCTCTCAATCAAAATGCACTCTATGTTCTATTAAAAGAACAATCAATCAACAGCCAGCTCAGAGTTGGTTGGGCGTTCTCTACGTTTTCTGTAAAGATCTAAATTATTCAAAGCCTGTCCAAAATAATGACATCATTTTGATGGTTACTGGCCATGTGCGTGTCAAGAACGGAGACTAAGTCAATGCGATGTGAATGTTATTTATTCCAACGCTATCTAAATCTCCCTCTCAAAGCCTCACAATAATAAAACATTTCAGCTACTCAATTAACCCACCTGTTTGTTCTGGTCAAATCTGACTCATTTACAAATTTCATATATCAGAAATGTAGTTTTGTTCATCTAATTAGCATAAGGCTGTAGTTTTCCACACAAGGCATCTGAACATATAAATTATCACCACTATTATTAAATATTAGGTGTTTCATGAATTAATTAATAGGAAATTAATGGGTGAAACTGGAATATTAAGTTCATATAGGAGTTTGAAAACACTCACTTACACACAAATTCATATGCATACAGGCATGCATGCAAACACACTTGCACACACAGATACACACAGACAGACAGACACAAAATGGGACTGTTTATGTTGTCCTATGATCTGTTTTGAGGTTGAATTTGTGATGTTAACAAAATAAATGTGACCCAACTTGGACTTCAGATACACGTCTCACACTCGACTATTTCACTGGAGAGGCAAGGAATGTCACAAAATCACAAACACTGTTAAAGTATGATCTCCATCTGTAAGAGAATACCAAACGAACGTGCGTAAATTTGAGAAAGTTTTGTTCGGGGCTCCAACATTGCAGTGATTCGGGGTGTTCCCGAGGGTTAAGCATAGGCTACTCAGCAGCTTGAGCATGTTCTCTGCACTGACTACAGACATCATGCAGCCCTTAATACTTTTTTGTGGACTCTGGTATTATATAGAAAAATAAAATAAATAACACAAAACACAAAACGGCCTATCTCAAAAGTTTTCAGATCCTGAGAAAATGTATTTGACTAACATTAAACTTTGAACGTCGCATAGTTTAAAGTTATGACACTCTTTCTAATGAAAGCAAGATTCCCTATGCATGACACACTGGACTACGTCCAGTCAAAATATCCAGTTACAGCATTGTGGTTTTGAGCGGCCATTCTTGGACTTTATGATTTACGTGTTAATTGCCTGCGCAACACCTCAGGTTTCCTTGCCAGGCAGTCTGACAGTGCGTTCTGGCAGACAGACTCCAATTAACAGCTCCTCTTGTGATTCGAATGGTGGGAGTGGAGGCGCAGAATATTTAACAAAGCCATAAAACTAGATTGCGTCGCATTTTGTTGCTTCAATTTTAATTTGGTCTAAATACACGGACCTTGCTAGCACTACTCGCTATAACCGGTCCGCGCATTTAAATGCATGGTCACACTTAAAAGTGTGTGATGTTCTTATAATTCAAAACGAGGACATGTTGACCCGACAGGATTTTGACACAAACAGTTGCCAAAATGTGCGCATAATGCATCGAGTGAATGACTGACGCTGAACGAGTGAACGTGTGACAACCACACGAGTTGGTGACAGGCTAAAGAGGGAGAGAGGGGAAGAATGGGCGAGGAACGTTGAGTCTTTGTAAAGATGTCATTTCATTCCTGCGCGAAATGGAAGAGGTACAACCCCACCCGAAAAGTCAGAGGGCATAAAATAAAACATATGCAACTTTTGGGATTTACTAACGGATTGCATCGATTGGAAAACCTGGCTGGACAATATGATAAGGCAAAAGTCATTGTAGAGTCGGTTGCCTCGGTGAATCATTTTAGGAGCGTCATCTCAATATGGTCCTAGAATAAATGGATTTGCAAAAGACGGATACTGATTGGATGAAGTTCCCGTGCGATATTTGGTGGACAAAAACACAAATGCAATCACGGCCATAAGCAATATGCCCGACCGATAGGATAGGGCAGTATTTAAGTCTTATTCCTTGATGGATTTGCACGATTCCACAAGGGGTATTAAGACTATAAAGGCGACACGGACTATCGCTGATTTGGGCGCAAGATGCCTGGACTCGGATATCATTTTTGGATTTACAAGTCACCTTGCGAAAAGACCCCCGAAGGTAGGTTCACCCCAAACGGAACAATATGAAAAACTTTGTTGAACCAAAATCCGACATTGAGCAATAAATTTGTTGCTCATCAAATTGACCAACAGTAGGCTAATTGGCTGTAAAATAAAGCTCGCTCATTCTACTTGCACCGAGGCAACACTTTACAATACAAGTAGCAATGATCAGGATAACTAAAGGTGAATAGGATGAATAGGGGGATAACTGTTGGTCACCACATGTATAAATCTGCAATGAGCACATTAAAAACATGTTCCTGTTTGAAATGTGTCCGTTTGTTGTCAGCGTATTCCCATGACCAGCTACCGAGCATTCAGCACCAGGAACAGTGGACGCATTCCAAAATTGTAGCTGTTCTTGCTTTTCGCTTGTGGAGCTTACATATTTTTATAGGCCTATATTCATTTTCTTAGACAGTTTAAATAAGTAAAACAATATACTATACTGTGTACCTTAACTACCGCACTCTGTACACAATACAATGTCCTAAAATGTTAATTCAACTCTAACGGAGTCATGTGAGCAGACAGACTACTTATGAAGTGTCGGACATTTATGCACCCTCTCGAGAACTTTTCGAGGCACACAATCTTATTCAACCAAACATTCTTGGCTGACCCTGGTCTCTCTGATTTAAAATTTTGCAGACGGTCAATTTGTGAGTTCTCGAGCACAGATATGGCTATGGCTTTAAATAATCATATTGCATAATTAGAAAACCAAAACCAAAGGATTCGTGCCACAACACAACTTGCTCATCACTGTAAAACACACGAAAACTTGCATATGCTACAAATCATGTTGTAAAAAGTAAACATATAAAATAGAGTATAGTGTCATACGTGATGGCATATAGACCTATACAGGTTGGAGTTCCAGTTTGTAATGTCAAGCTATTGGTTGCCGTCTTTTTAACATGTATTTTCTAATTCCTTGCTAGATGCCCTGATTTAGGTACATAAGTCCCTACAGTCTACACAAACACACTATTTGAAGGGGTTAGAGTAAGACAGCGATAACAGGGATGTATTTTGACGGCAGAGCGATCATTTCTATATTTTCAATATGGACAATCAAATATTTAACCTGCCCAGGTAACCTATTCAAATGTGATCGTTAAGCATCTATTTCGTACAGTGTCCAGGAGATGACGCTAAAGTAAACTGCACGGAGTTTCGATTTTCCAGTCATATTTGACAATGTGGTTCCAGTTGGACCAATATAAACTCCGTTAGACTTGAATTAACACTGGGCATTTTACCGTGTATAAATCAACCGTGCTGATACAGACTTTAGGCTACTTGAAAGTTTGTAACCATACATAGAGGTGGCCTAGGACATGTTTAGGCTTACCATTACGCCTCGTACTTTGTGGAGATAGAGACGACGCAGTTTATTTGTGGATACAGTTCTGCCTGTCAAGCTATTTATTAATTGAATTAAATGTCTTATTATACACCCATGGAACAATAAATCTCAAATGTTCAATGTTCAAATGTTTTCCACTCTTTTCTATTTTCTTCACCTTTTTATTTTCGTTCTCGGAAAAGATTCCTGAAACTTGTTCCGACGTACAGAACCCGCTGTCTCATGAAAAAAGCACGAGGACGAGGCTTCTTCATTCGGCGGAGGAAACTCAGCGCTGCAGCAGGCCACCGCCGGAGGGCTCTGGGAGCGCATGCATATCTGAGAACTGTCCCTCCGAGAGTAGCGAGGACAAAAGCAACTTGTGTAAACGATGTCAGGTCGTCGCCAACCCGACGATGCAAGCACTGGACTTGACTGATCCAGAGTCAGAAAAGGTTTGTAAAGTTGAGTTATTCTACCAACAACAGAAAATGAATGGGGATGTGTCAGTGCTCATCGATCTCTTCTATTTAACACTTTGACGCTATGACCGCCGCTGTCAAAGCACCTCGATTCGTGTCCCTAGGAACCACTGCAATGCATTCAAAAAGCTTTAGATGAGTTGGAACAGCACTAAATTAAGTCATTTTTGCATGGACATTAGAAGCTGTAAGATGTCCAGGATTTTGGTGAATAACTCATACTAATATAAAAGAAAATTATATATTGTAATTTAAATCATCACGTGGATTCAAAGTTTCAAGGAGAATGAGTGAGTAAGAAAGGCCAAAAATGGAATGGATTCAGGAATATGTCTACCTTTCTAATGGAGGCTCATGAGAACTGTGGTTCCTACAATCTGCCTCACTGGGGGCGACATAGCCCAGGAGGTAAGAGCGGTTGTTTGGCAGTCGGAGGGTTGCTGGTTCGATCCCCTGCCCTGGGCATGTCGAAGTGTCCCTGAGCAGGACACCTAACCCCTAATTGCTCTGGTGAATGCGAGGCATCAATTGTAAAGCGATTTGGGTAAAAGCGCTATATAAATGCAGTCCATTTACCATTCATCTGCAAAGATTGCACACCTGCCATAATTTATGTATTTTACTGCCCTGCCATTGAAGACAGGAGCATCAGCCCCTGTTGTGCTGAGTTTAGCCAATTAATGAGTGCTAAAACGATTTAATGGTTAGATACTGCAAAGAACAGGGAGTGCAAAGCACATAAAAATGTCTACATATCCACCTGGACCCCCTAGCAGAGGATTGTATAATCTCTTCAGGTTTTAGTGCTCTTTACTCGCTACTAAAGTTTAGATTTTTCCCTGCTCAGTTTAACACATCATAAACAACACGAAAGCTAATGTCCCATGGAAGTGGCTCTTTGTCTTGGAAAGTGTTGCACATTTCACCATCCTGCTGCAGGGCAAAACCAAGGTTCAGGTAACAGCAGAGCAAAAGCATCACTCTGTGGCGTTTGCCCTGAAAAGACCCACAGATCTCTGGAGCCATTATGAATGCTGGTGAGCAATTCCCAGCAGCCAGGGTCCTTAAATAGAAATGGTTGCTATGGCTCACCCAGGTGGGTGCTGTCCCTTGGTGTGATCTTAACCCATTCACAATAATTTTCTTTGGATAAAAGCCAACATCATGGAGAAAATATGCTTTGGTTTAAAAGCCAAATTCAGTCACCATCATTGCATATTTCCAAGATATGGTGTCTAGGTTCATTCAGGCAGTAACCATCCTTTGCTACAACAGCTTAACAACTGACAGGTGTCAATAAATGAGCAAGAGAAAGTGATCACTGCATCCAAAATGAAATACATGAAGCAGTTGTCACTGGCTTTACAAAGAATTTAAAGCCATGAATGACATAAATATACTAGGCTATACAGTCTTAATCTTTAGTTGTAGTTCATAGAATGCATTGGGGGTCTCCTGTGTAATGTGTTGACGTGAAGTTCTCGATGCAATGATGTTTCTAGTTATGGATTAGTCAGGCGTAGTTGACTCTACTTGTGCTGACTGTGGCCTGTAGCCCTTTAGCCCAGGATGTGATGCCTTTTGGTTGGCAGTTATCCCCCACCTCAGTGCTCAACCGCAGTCATGGTCAAAGATATATAATCTGTCTGCTCCATTTGTGCAGTCCTCCAGTGCATTAAGTATGCAGCTCAGCTGGCTAACGGAACAGAAGCGGTGGCGAGAGGCAGACACCTATGCTAGTGTGTGTCTTTTAAAATGCAAGATGAATGCTGGCAACAGTGAGACAGGCTGAAAATCACAATCGGGCATTTAAACCGAGGGAGAAAACGGCAGAGTACAAACTTGTTAAAAATTTAAAAGACTGAAGCTTTTTTTCTATCATTGTTTGTGTCGCTTCGATAAGCTAAAAACCCCTTGACCTATTTTGGAGCCACTTTGATAAATGAAATGGGTTTTCCCCCCTTCCCTTTGTTCCTCAAAGTGTTATCTTCTCAAAGGCCCAGGTGGTCATGTGATGTGTTGAATTAGGCGGTAGCACTTTTCATTGGCACTGACAAATTGTACCAACGAGGCTGAAGTGGCTGGCAGATTCAACAACTGCCTCTCAAATTTCAGTACCCGAGCAAGCTGTAATTAAAGCCACCTGTGAAAATTGCTGTTTTGACAGATGAGCTGTATTAGATTCACCTGAAAGTTCCTGACGGCTGATGCTTTTTTCCCTCCCATCTTTCTGTAGGTGAACTGGATAGAAATATATGCTGATTTTATGAGAAATTATAATCTTCTTTATAATCTCTTGCTATCTTCTTTCTGAGTTTTTGCTCTTGCTTCTATTTTAGGTGAAAATTAGGGTTCTTCATTGGATAGTCCATTTATAAATCATCCTCATTAAGGCAAATAAGTCTATCTGTGCTTTGTGTTCCTAAAAACCTTCCTTAGGATTCTTGGTTAAATTTTATCTTTTATTATATGTTCTCTAACTTGATAACTGTAAGAGAATGTACCATAATAAAATAGAAGAATTTTATTTAAAAATTATGTTATATTTCAAGAAACCACACTGCCTTCTGATTTAATCTGGAGATAGTTTCCATATTCAGTACTTAAATAGTTACATTTTGCATGAAATTTTCTGTGAAGCCTTTTTGGAGTTTTCGTTAATGCAGGGTTTTGTCATTCTGTTTATACATTGTATATGCGAGAGGGGGGGAAAAAACATTAAGATAGACATGCGTGTTCCAGGAGATCTAGAATACTGAAAATATATACAAGGATTCACCAATTAGGAAAAGGAAATACACATTAAATACTGTTTTTAAACAAGTATGTGTCCATGGTATTGAAATAAGACAGACAAGTAAGAATCAGTGGAAATCAGATGCTACAGTAGACAATACACACCAGTGTGCATGCATATTTTCTCTGTTTCTTTCAAATACCGCTTCTTCACCAAACTACAGTAGCAATTGAAAATTATATTAAATGAAAGACGTCCTGTTTCACAAAGTAGACGATACGATAAGATGATAAATCCAAACGAACATTTGGGATGCTGGGACAGCAATAACTGAAACATGTTTTGAAGTCATATGATATCAGAGGATGGGCATGTGGGTAATGAAGTTAGACGTCCATTAAATAAAAAAAACACGGACACAACGAAATTGATTTTAAACTAAATTTTGTACCCTGTTTCACAAAAGCGCGACCGCACCAGTAGATATTATAACGATCATCTTGGTTTCTATTGTGCATTTCCATTAAACCAGTAATAATAAGGGTGGAAATGCGTGGGTTGCAAAGAAATCTCGGGTTATGTTACTCCAGGACGCACTGGGACTTGTTGGAAGCGAGGTAATGCCGGCGGGTGAGGTCATGTATTATGTCGCGGGAGTCTGGGCGGTGTCTTCCCCGTCTCCATTAGTGAATTTGTGTGGCACACAGACAGAATGTTGTTGATCAAGCCCGCGGACGGAATCCAGATCACTGCTACCGGCTGCGCCTTTAGTGATTAAGCGACTCTACAGTTGTCTTTTGCTGGAGGTAAATGGAAACTAAATTCCGCGCTACTTTTGTTAGATTATAAATATTTTGTGGACAATTTTGCCAACGGTTGATTTGTGGAAGTAGAAATAGCACGGAAAAAAAACTCTACGATGTTATTGTACACGTGCACTTAGGGACCAATGAGCAATGCATAATTAGTTAACTGTGCAGTTAGTACAAGGTGTTAGACGAACGTGTTATAGACTACTGTAGTGGAGACGCACGCGCAAAGTTATGCGTTCACAGAGTAGCTGAAACTGATTTTAACTTCCTTTAAACAATCAGTTTCCTTCTCAACGCGCACCATTGGAAAACAGGTCTAAGTTATAATACGGTAAATTGTATATATAGTATTTTCTATACTATGATTTGGCTTAATGAACCTGTTTTTGTTTTTACAATTGTCTGGCACATGTCCATTGCTTTTAGTGTCCAGGAGCATCTTCTGTTTCTATTTGCACACAGGGGGCAGTGTGAGTCTGGATGGCCTTTGCATAACATTACTAAATCTTGCTTAGTCACTTAGGCTCTTAGACACATAGTGTGCCCTGGACAGTCGTAGACATTTCAAAATGTTTCTAGGGTGTTCTAAGATAGCTGTAGTACCACTGTAGGAAACCACTTGTACTCTAGTTCAAATGTACTGTACATTTAATGAAACTCTGGCAAAGACCTACTCGTATCTGTTAAGTGTGCTAAATTAATTTGTCCTTTACTATAATTCTGCTTTAATTTTGCAGACATGTAACGTAGATGATTTATGTAGCCCTGTGCATTGTCCCGTCTCCAGCATTTTTCATTGAATCTAAATCATGCAAGTAGCTGTGGTTGGGTCTCCCACAGGGAGATGTACAATTGGCGGCAGTGTTGCTCAGGATTTCCCCTGAAATAAGAGCAACTCACAAATAGCAATGGCTGTGCAGCTCAGCTGGTGGACTGCAATGTGAAAATAAGCAGTGACTGGCAGAACGCGCTTTAGAACATGCCTGTATGCGCTTTCCAGATTTTTAGAGACCATTGCAGTGATGGGTGGATACGCTGAGATGGGAGAACCCAGTGCCAACTAAAACCCTCCCTCCCTAGGCAATGCTATGGCCAATTGTACACGATATCATGGGAATGCTGGCCACAGGTGACAATGGAACGGTCAGATTAGATTCAAGACCACAGGGAATGTCAGTATACGGAGGGCTTGTGCTTCACAAATGGCCATTTGCACCGCTGGTGTAAAAAAAAAAATAAATGCAGTTGATCCTGATAACGTGACCCTGGAGGTTTCAGATGGATGAAATCGATCAGGCCAGAAAACGTAAGTGTTTCATGAGTGGATTGAGTCCTTCGGTTTAACCGCTCCGCTGCCGTGTCTTTACAGAATTGGGACTGCCCGGGCTTTTCAGAGGTCCAAGAACCCGAGCTCCCTCTGAGAGGGCAGAATGTGGGCAAGAGCCCCCGTCGGCTCTGTGGCTCCTCCCACCGCTCATTAATCCGGCGGCTTCCCCAAGCGGTGCCTAGCCCCGGCAGAGACATGCCTGACCTGCAGCCCGCCACCTTCTCAGGGCTCCCCGTGGTCACGGTGTTTTCCTCCCCGCACCGGGCTCATCCTCCCGTGCTGGACGGGCGGCAGGGCGGCGCCCGCAAGCACGGCGTCCGGGCGACGGTGGGGAACGGGCCGGCAGCCGGCGGTCGCGGCTCCTTCGCGGCCCGGTCCCTGTGCCGCCACGAGGGCGCGTGGAGCGCCCTGTTTCAGCCTTGCCTGGTAGGTCCTGCCACTTACTCCTCCAGGAAAGACAGAGTTCTGAAACACACTGAGCACTGCAAACCAGTTTCCTGGGCAATTAGGGTTGTATCAGTGTGGCAGGGAGATTGCTCCTGGAACCAGTGTAAGAAAGCAACTCTGAAACTTTATAACAAGAGAGCTATTCCATCATTTCATGCACCAGTAGGCCAAAAGTATGTGGACACCTGACATTCGACATGTTGGTCCACCCTTTGCTGCTTTAACAACCTCCAGTCTTTTGGGAAGGCTTTATACTAGGTGTTGGGATTTGGATTTGGTTCCATTCAGCCAGAAGAGCTTTAGGTGTGGCTTGCAGTTGGCTTTCCAATTCATCCCATAGGTGTTGGATGACATTGAGGTCTGAGCTCTGTGCAGGCCAGTCAAGTTCTTCCACATCAATCTCGACAAAACCATTTCTATATGGACCTTGCGGTGTGCCTGGAGTCATTGTCATGCTGAAACAGGAAAGGGCCTTCCCCAAACTGTTGCCACAAATTTGTAAGCACAGAATCATCTAGAATGCCATTGCATTTAGATGTGCCTTCCCTGGAACTAAGGGAACAGGCCAAGGGCTGTCCACATACTTTTGGCCGTGTAGAGTATTTTTTGGAGTGGTGAAAGCTGGTGGAGTTGTGATTGTGTTGTTTTCATAGTCTGGAACATTTGTTTTGTTTATAGTAGTTAAAGCTCAGGCAGCCAGAAACTCATGTTCTTTCATTCCCAGAGCTTTTTGTTTGTTATAACGAGATCCCCCACAGCCCTTGAGAGTGTGCTCTGTGTTTGAAAGTGTATCATTTGTACTTTTGGATTGTGCCTCGATGGATGTGTGTGTTAGAATAGCTGAAGGAAGCATCAGTTAGTTTGTCAGAAAAGGCTGATTTGCAGAGTCTGAGGCAGCTTCATCACGCAGCAAATTTAGCAGGACACATTGAAAGTTTACTTCCCCAGGGCACTGAGACAGTGAGAAAGATGAATAATTTGAATGGAAGAAATACTGTCTCCCAGCAGCGATGAGACCTCAAGCTTCACCTTCCTGGAAACATAGCATCCGCCGTCCATCTTGGGAGGCTTAATTAGACAATTGCACACATGGACCAGCACATGCCTTTCTGGTCTGTTTAGATTCTGAAGGACCCCACCTGTGAAGGACACAGTCAAGATGCATACAATAACAAAAATAATTGAGGTGCAATGCCACCTCTGTGCTGGCTAAAGACCTCACTCAGGTCTGCATTTGTACGTATGCAGTGCATAGCTGCATCTGCAGCTACATTGCAACTTCTAGACGTTTAAAGCTGGGCTAGTTCAAAGAAGTAATAAAACATTTTTTTATAATCAGACATATTCACCAACCCTTGGAACCTTTTAGGGCACACATTGGGAAACTCGTACCAGTATTTTTCAAATTAAGTTTTAACTAAATATAATGAAAAAGCATGAAAAAAAATTGTTGAGAGTTCAGCAATGTCAAAAGTGAAATCAAGGTGATCTTTGGAAGAAAGGATTTATAGACGTGAAACTCAGGCAAAGTTCTCTTGATATAGGTAAAGCCGTATTCAGTTAGTCGAGAAATGGGTGACTCTTCTTTTGAAAAGTTATAAGCATTTAATTCATCTAGTTTCCACCAAGGATTGGAATTTGATATGGTATTCTTTGGCTTGTTTCTTTCTGCAATGTTCTCTGTAAATTTATGAGAGCACAGACAAGCACAAGCTCTCCACCGAAGTGCATACAACCAGCTAGCTTACACAGTTCTTACTCTTCAGTCCACTGTGCTGCACGGTCAGTTATATAGTCCATCAGAGGGCTTACTGTTGTGTGATGAGACTAGAACAAGCCATTTAACTAGAACCCTATTTCCCTGGGTATTGTTTGGAGCATTTATTGGTGCTGCGGGCCATAGTCAGCACTTTCGCGACATTTAATATGAGATGTGGGTTTGGGCTGAAAAACTCCTTTGTTGCTTTAGAAGTATGTTTGGGACTTTAGATGCATTTGCTTGCATTTGAGCAGATAAGATGCTTCTGTAGACTTCAGAATTAATTTAGCTGCTACTGTCATTAGTTACATCATCAATGAAGACAAGTGAGCCAAGTACCTGTTGCAGCCATAGATGCCCAAACCATAACCCCCCACCACCATGTTTCACAGATGAGGGAGGGGCGTTGGATCTTGAGCAGTTCCTTTTGGCCTCCACACTTTGTTCTTGCCATCTCTCTGATACAAGTAAATCTTGGTCTCATCTGTCCACAAGACCCTTTTCCAGAACTCTGCCTGCTCTTTTCGGTATATGTTTGCGAACTATAACCTGGCCATCGTGTTTTTGCGGCTAATTAGTGGTTTGTAGCCTCTGCAGTTCTGTTTGTGAAGTCTTCTGTGGACAGTAGTCACTGTCACATCCATGGTTCCTTGAATTTCATTGGCACAACCCTGGTCCTCATGTTGTCAAGCATCAATAACAGACTCTAAAGGTCTGTGGTCTGAAGTGTGAAAAGTAGTGGCTGTGGCAACACCACGTTTTAGAGGGGAGCCACTCTCCCGAATTGGCCGTGGGGTTCACAGTGGGGTTCATCTGCCTGTGGTTGCAGTTGATTGGCCCTTCCAATTTTGGGTGGGAACTGGAGATGCTCAAAAAGAAATGGGTCTACTATGGGACTCACCCTTACAATTTCTTAGTAGGGAGAGCAACCCCGCTAGCTTTGCCAAGGTCATTTCTGAGACTTAAAGTGATTAAGGTGTGAGGGGAGTCATTTATTTTGTGTCACTTTTCCCATGGAGGCAATAATCTGAGCCACCAGTAAGCGCACAATTTTGATCTTTTCTGAGGAGCATCACCAATTTATCTGTGTCCTGTACAGTAAAGCTTGGTGGATTGATTTGTGTTTTTTTATGCGGAAAGAAAGTGTCTCTGACTACCTGATAAGCTAGAGAGAGGGATGGCTAACAGGTATTGCCGGGTCCAACCGGCTGCCACTGGATTCAAAGCGGAAAGGTATTGGCTTTATTTCATATGGAGCAGAGTGTGCCATTCCCACAGCTGCTGCCTGTGTCAGCGAGGGGATTATTTTGGATTATTTGAAACAGATTGATATGTGCTCAGTGCCAGGCTATGCATTTGAGGGCTACTCCGGCGACAAAGCTTGCATGACAATGGGCTTTTTTGCTGCTCCCAGTGCTTGCAATGGTTTCTCATTTTGATTTTGCATTTTCAATTGGCCAGTCAGTGTTTTGGCCATCACAAATGTCACGTAAACAAACCTTTCCCAAATATTCATATCCCTGGACCGTTCTGCTATAATTTGTTTGACACATTAATTCCTTATAATAACTGTATTTTCTTGTGCATCTGTTTTGCTTTGTTTGAGAGAAATCAGTAAATAAACATAAGAATCAGGGCAAGGAAAGGTTTGACATTTTAATCATGTGCCTAAAATAATCAGAGGGTAAATATAGCAATGCTTGCCCGCAATAATTATTACAGGATGTGACTGTGAAAATATGGTGTTAAAAGTGTCTCCTTGGTGGGAGAAATAGTGTTGTTACACCCTGCATCTCAAGATATTTGAGGCAGCTGGGTACTTTTCTGGGGTTGCAGTTTCAAATCCCAGGTGTGACACTGCTATTGTATCATTGAGCAAAAAGTACTAACACCCTAACCCTTTGTTGTTTCAGTAAAGGATCCACTTGTCTGGATGTAAATGTAGCTGCATGAGTTGCTTTGAATAAGAGCATCTCTAAGCAAATAAATCATGTAAAATGATGTAATATGGTACTTGCGCATGTAATATGGCTGATGCACATATTTGTGGTTAGCCCACTAAGTATATAAGTGATGTTATTTTTGTAAGCTCATGAATCTAGGACACAGTGAATACTCTGGCTGGCTGGGAGAGATAGGATAATGAATACAGTGCCCTCCCCTTTGGGTTATCAAGTTTGAATGCTGCCACACCCAGCCACGAATGTGCTTCATGCAAAGACCTGAGACCAAAGGCCTTTCAGCAGCCTCCATTTTATCAGTGACTTCACCTTTTTCATTAATACAGATCTCATTAGAACTAATTTACAGGTTAAAGTAAGTTTCTCATTTGAATATTAGGAATTAGGAATTAGTTCAGATTAGGAATCATGGAGATGATAAAAGTAAGACCAGGACTGGCTCCTTGTTCATCTAGAGTAAAGACGCAACTGTGTTCCCTCAGCTCTGATGAAATTTCAGACACTTTTCGCATTCTGTCTGTCTCTTACATGCGTGAATTTATTCTTTCACATTTTATTCCGACAATGCAGTATATTTATGGGTTTGGTTCTGACACGAATGAGACTGGGGCTGTTTCACTGGGTACAAATGACTGCTTGTGCATCCAGGGAGAATATACACCTGAAATCACTGACTGTTATAAACATCACCTGAGACAGTGCACTTTCATTTTTCACCTTTTATTGGGTCTGTATATTGCTTATTGTGGGTGAAATTCAACAGGGATGCCTGTGTCCGTGCTGCATCTGCACACGGGCTGCGAGGAACGTTTTCCTTCCTTGGGAGTTCAGTGAAGCGACTCTGCGTGATCCCATGCACTTGCGTGGACCAAGGCTGTCAAACAGGCGGCCGACAGCTTACCGTTCAGCGGCTGCTTTATCAGCCTGCTGCCTGGCGCCTCATTAAGTTTGCCTGCATGGAGGAGAGTTTGGACCGTCTGTCAGGATTTAGATTTAGAGATTTAGAGTTTGGGCTTCAGCAAGCAAATTCTCTTCCTCTTATTCTCGAAACTTCAACTCTTCCCTCAACTCATTGTAATTGCATGATAAAAATACCTCTTACACCAGAGATTTAGGCACAGGAAACCAACTGTAGAGGTGAAAGTTGTGTTTATAATAGAGCAAATAAATCAAAATTAACAGTGTGATACACATCATGGGATATATCTCTGCGGGTGTGAAGGCCTCAGTCGTGGGGGACCAGGGGTGTCCTGGTGCTGGAGCTGAGAAGGTGGGTGGAATCCTTTGGGACTGGTTCACCTGCTCACAAGGATAGTCACTAGGAAGGCAGGCTGTTTATTTTTGGTATTGTGTTGTCTTCTTTCTGATTGGCCCTACAGCAGAGAAGCACATCATTACACCTGGTGACTTTTTCATTTCGAGTGTTACACCTGTCTGTCGCCTCTGATTTATTCATGAAACACCATTGACTGCTGCTTGTGGCAGTTTGTACTGTATTTTTTTTGTTTTATGCTACAGTGGCAGTTTGTACTGTATTTTGTTTGTTTTATGCTACAGTGGCACTAGCGATATGCCTTTAAAAGAGAATATTCTTCTCAAAATGCAGTCATAAGTTTGGGCCACGTCTAAGCTGAGTTATCAGTATTTTTGAGGAAATAGCTGTACCTATGATGGAGATCTGGGATTTTGGGATCTGTGATCCTTCTTCAGCAATGGTGACTTAAATGGAAGCCAGGGGATCTTGCTGCTTCCTGTCATTGATTCTATGTAGGATTTTATTTTCAGAATGTGTTTGATGCATTTTTCACCTTGCCTTTCTGTTCATACAGGCTCCAACAAGGGAGGCAGAGCAGGATTGGGGCGTGGCCCTGGGGACCCCCAGCGCTGACGTCACTGGCCCCATGCAGATGGTACAGGGCGTGGCATTGCCACCTGCCGCCACCCTGGGAACCTCCGCCACCGTCTCCTTCTTTGCCAGGTAAAACACGATCCCCGTGCATCTTGGGGGCATGTCATGTGACCTGCTGCCAGAGTCCCCTGGGGCTGACACAGCCAGCCACATTCAGAGAACACGTCTGTATAGGTTTTCTCTGGGGGTTGCATGTGGTAGTTTTTCCATCTGTCAGGCTCCGTGCTCTGTTATGGCAGATTGCTACCGCATCTCAGAGCCTTCCCTTTAGTGATGGGAGAGTGAGTGGGTGGGACCATTGTGTTATCATCATTTATTCAATGAATTAAACCAATCATGGCCAAGGAAGTGAAAGCCTTCTGAATGGATTATGGAAGTCATTTCTTGGCACTGCATAGTAGCTCCGCTCATCATGGCAAACATGGAGCCTCATGCTACCATTTCATAGAACTAAAGCCCATCAAGGCATGTGCTGTCATGTGAACGGTCTGCTTGAGGACAGTGATTAGTCATGTGAGAATTAACAGAGCATTTGTTTGGAAGTTGAATGATGCCAGTTTGACTAGATTAAGTGAGTGAGACAGTGAGTCAGTCCGTCCATCAGTCAGTCCGTCCATCTGTCCGTCCATCCGTTCGTCCTCTAAGGGCAGCCCCAGAGAAGTGTCGCCTTCATGTTTCCAAAGCTGTGGAGAAGGGGACAGCCCCAACAAGGCCACCAATCCCTCTAGAGCCGCAGCCAAACCTCCCGCCTCCTCAAGAGAGAAGCGAATGGCTGGCAGTGCCCTTTGGGGTGACAGCTGCTATGATGACATTTCGCATAACTATTGGACAACATCAGTGCAGGTGATGTATCTTTGTTTAACACAAAAAACTGCTTTCCTTTTGCAATAAAACCTGTTGACTAACTCTCAGACTTAATCCCTTCAATCAATATAAAAGCTCCTTTTAATTCTGTGCTGTTTGAATTATACTTTAAGCACTTGAAAATGTCCAGACCATTGTTCCTTGACAACATGGTGATTACAGTCTAAATGTTTTTTTCTATTAAATTTCTCATTTTAAGACTGCAGATATGGAATCCTAGCCCATCCTTGGTTTTTCCACCGCGGATAGGCAACTCATTTTTGCTGTAGGCTAATTAACCCGAAAGCTGCTAGGCTGATTTATCAGATCTCCCCCCCCCCCAAGGCCAGTCATTGAATAGGCATGCCACAAGTTTTAGTGGTGTTAAAAACTCAGGAGGCTTGCAGGGAAAGTGATATCAAAACCTAACCAGCGCCTCCTTCTCTGAGCTTTGGCATCTTGGCTCTGTGGAGTCTCTCTGGAGTTTGCTTTGAGCTTCCATGGATGATAATAATAATAATAATAATAATAATAATAATAACCACCTTAAATATACGCAACAGCACTGTGATTAAAAAAACGATGCTTTTTAATAAAAACCTACACAGAAACACCTTAAAATCAAATCGAAACAGACACACCGTGCGGACAGAAACAAGAACCTCATAAGATCAAAGATAGGGTGCATCGTTAAAAAAAAAAAAACATATCGGAGAGCCCTTTAAGAAGGAATCTTTTCAGTGCAGCTTTTAAAGAGGACACGGTTGGTAAACCCCCTGGCGGAGTTTGGGAGATGCGTTCCACAGGCTCAGCTCCTGGCAGGAGGGGCCTCTCCCTGGCTTCTGCTCCACCTAGCAGGAAGCCTGAAGCCATGGGGTAGATGAGCCGCACTGGCCTGCCTCCCGCTGTGTCTCTGAGACAGAGTATGTAGCGTTGTGGTTGCTGCAGGGCCACGGTCCGCAGTGAATTCGGGTTAAGATTGATATGGAAGGTGGGAGGGAAAAGAAAAAAAAAAAACGAGCTGGTTATTTTATGCTATTTCTGCGCTTTGAATTGATTGATTCAGTCTGCAGCATGTCACACGTTTCCACGGTAACTGCGGCAGGAAGAGGTGAGGTGGTGCTGGGTGGAACAGAAAACATCCTTACTCCCTGGTAACGCTTTGGAATGGGTTTTTCCCCAGAGCAATGAATTTATGTGTGTGTGTACTTGTGTGACTGTGTGTGTGTGTGTGTGTGTGTGTGTGCATGTGTGTGTGATTGTGTGTGTGCATGTGTGTGTGTGTGTGTGTGTGTGCGTGCGCGCACACTCTTGATTTGCATGCTCATTGAATATGGGTATATGATCAAAAGTCTCTTCAGTTCCGGACATGAATAAAACAGAGTGTGACAGTGACGTCCTCCCGCTCCTCAGATCTTTCTGAACATTTTCGCTGTTCTTTGAAGGATGAGATGCGCTCAGCCTTACCTTTGAACCATCCCCTGAGCTCCACTCAAATTTCGCGTTAAATCTTTCTAACTCCTGGAGCGGAGCACTGTGTCCATCCACCAGGCGAACCCCTTTCCCCTTGCCCGCCCTCCCCGCTTGCCAGGAACAGGTGCCAATGCGACATACATAGGGCCTCCAAACCAAAGGTTTCTGGGCTCGGTTCATAGGCGGTGATGCTGCTGCTGTTCCTTTCAGTGAAGTTCCTAACCCATAACTAATTCTGTAAATAAATCTACCGTAGGACACTTTGTAATATATAAATGGGCTGTTAAATTCACTGTATGTAAGTATTTCCAAGGAAATTAATAATGCAATTTAAAGTGGATCTCTTAATAGTTTATGGCCTGCCCTTTGGCTGGTTCGTAGAGGAGAGGGTAAAGTATGCAGGGTTCCTCTGGCATCATTTTGGCAGCCGTTGTTTAATCAGCGACAGAGTTTCCCAGCAGCCAGCGGTCATTTTGCACGTGCACCGCCCACAACGTCCTTCCTGCCAACCGCGGACTGCAGAAAATTAATAAATAATAATAACAGAAAGCTCCTTTTCCCCGTGGAAGAATGAGACGAGCTGAGGGCAGCGTTCTTTCTCTCTTCCGTTCCGTGAGTCATCGTTTGTCAATACGAGCTTTGACGGTTTTGTCTCTCAGACACCGGCTGATTATGGACACGCGGGCGTTTCCTGAATCCCTTTAGGACGGCCCAGATGAAAATGCGGAGGGCTCGTCGAATGCAGTTCAGCCTGCTTTGCTCTTCAAATAGGCTCCCATGGGCTGATGCCTGTCAGTGCAGCTGCAGTTAAAACTGTAAGGGAAAGAAGGGCTTCCTTGCTCTGTAGTTCGAAAGAGTTTCTTGGAGGCGTTCGTTTATTTTATTTTCTCTGTTATTCCGAATGAGCCTATCCCCAGGGTTACAGTAACAACCACTGTTCTCCGAATGATATTCAGAGAGGTTCAGTGGAAGTGACAGGACCATGTGAGTTCAGAAACCCCAATAGTGGACATATAGCTATATTGTGCTGTCAGTCAATGTCCAATGAGCTTGTTCTGAACCGCAGTGCAATATAGTTGGTTTATTTCAGGGAGTTGAGGAAAGCAAATGGGCTCCACCCATTTTTTGGGTTCATTTAGCTTCAGGCTATCCCTGACAGGAGCTTGCAAACTGTGGGCAGCACTGAGCACTACTGTGGCACTAGAAAGCTCTTTTGCACTTTTATCGTGCCCTAAGGTTCTTGTTTTCAGAGCCTGTGGCTTACTGGGTAATGCACTTCACAAGTTGTCTGTCTTGGGACTTTCCTTAAATTCAAGTAAAGTAAAAGCAAAGCAGTAAAGGATTTATAGTTCTGCCCATTTTTAAGACTCTACCTCTGCTTGTACCCATCCCATTTCATTGCCCAATTTTACCCTTCTGAAATCCACTTCCGTGCGATTTTTAAGCACAACACTGCGATGCTCTTAAAAAGTTGAGAGCCCGCTTCTGGCAGATCCTATTCAGTTCACGTACCTGAGCGGGTTGCGACAACCGCGAGGCGTGGAACCGGAGTAGCGGAGAGGCGCTCGCTGTCGAGGGACGAGCCTGTTGCGCGGGGAGACGGATGCAGTTTATCGGCTCGGCTCCATCGTGTTTCCGCCGTCCTCCTTACCGCCTCAGTCCCCTGGGGCGTTAAGATAAAGTGGGATGCTTTTTATTCTAACCTCAATAGTGGAGAGAAGGGGGGAAAGCCTCAACAGAGCAAAACACACAACTGATAAAAAAAAAAAAACCCTTTCTCGCTCATTTCTCATTTCGGGAATGGCATTTTCATTTTTTTAATTCTTAATTAGAATGTCTTTATTTTTTTCATTCAGCTTTAATTGTTTTATGTGTTTTTTTGGTTGGTGGAATTCCTGCCCTTGGGGGAAAAAGCAGTTGGAGAGAAAATCGGGCAGAACGACGCACAGTAAGCTGAAAGTGATTTATTTTAACCCCTTATGTATCGCCAATAAAATGTGTTACACAAATGACATACACAAAATGAAATGGCTACTGTCTTTAACACCTTTTGACTACGGACATACTCCTGGTCTCTTCTGAAAGGTAATCCTTGGGTGTTTGTTGTCCAAGAGTCAGAATTACTCTATATATTACTGAAACCAAGTAACTCCAACAGTGCAAGTGGAAGTTTTTTCTCAACTAAAAGATTTTTGTTTTTGGGTGGATATGGATGCTTGAGGTTGTGCCTGGTGAGCGTAGAAACACAATGTATACAATACCACAATGCTGGACAAATCTTTTTTTGCCAATTTCTCCCATTTTCTCCCCAATTTAGTCTTATACCAATTCCCTGTGTGTATCACGGTCCTGGTCGATGCGCTATCCTTCTGTTGGTCTGGGGAGGGTGTAGACTACCACATGCCTCCTCCGGTACATGTGGAGTTGCCAGCCGCTTCTTTTCACCTGACTGGACAAATCATTTAGGTGGTATTGTTCATATTTGATGACAACACCAAAAATAATAATTTTCTATTGTTTTTTTCTGAGCTATATCTAGGCATGTTTCCAAAAAGGCCATTTAGAGACTCACACCTGGCTCAGTTTATAATGTCCTCCCCGCCTCCACCCCGCCCCAAGCACACTTCACTATCTCTCTGTTGCACACACACACACACTCACATACACAAGCATACACATACACACACACACACACCCTCACTTCATTCATTCCCCTTTGGATTTTCTCATTTCACACCAATATACACAGGGTATGTCACCGCTGCGATCGGTTGTTTTGTATTTTATTTTTGTCAGACATTTTGTGCTTTCCCGACTCTTTATTCCCTGTGACTTGAAGTCAGCCCCTCAGGCACGAGAACGCCGGCCCTTCTCTACCCTGGCGGTCACCCTCGCCCGTGGTGCTGAGGTGGGCGTGGACAGGTAGATGCTCGTTAAGTGAGCATGCAGATTGGATGAGATATTTCCCAGGCCAATTAAGGCTAACAAGCTGAGGCGCTGTATCACATTGTGACGAGACAGATCAAACGTGTGCAGTAATTGGCATCCTGACTGGCAACAAATGAGCCGGGTAACCAAGGCCAGGAGCTCCCTAATTACACCATCTGATCTGGTGTTCCGAACTTCTCTTGGTAGCCCCACTGCATTAACATGAAGCCAAATTTTTTTGGCCGGTTTAGCAGAAGTAATAATAATCTTTGCTTTGTGTTGTACAATGAATGTGTAGTATATTGCTTTAATTTTGCCTTGGTACACATGAGGTGTTAATTTAAAGGGGGGGGTGGGGGGGGGTAACTAACAAACCCTGCCTATTATGCCTTGGCCAAGTGGGAAAATGTGCTTAGGAGGAGGCTCTTAACCACCGCTTTCTCCTCTCCTGGTGCTGGAGAAGCACCCATTGGCAGGCACTGTGTGAATGCAGGTTTTCTTTTGTGAGGGCTCTAATGAGGATTTCCTTTTCCCTCTGGCCGTCTGTCGAAAGGTGATTGAAGGAGCATACTGTAGGTAGTGGGGATTGAATCCTAAAGAGGAGAGCAAGGAGAGAGACACGCGCATTGTTTTCCCCATAATTCCAAGCATTCTCTGTATGGAGAATACAAAACACCTCTCAAAAATGATCTATAAACTACGAGCCAAAATGGCGAGGGTGTAGGTGAGGTGAGAGAGGCTGCTGGATGGCTCTGTTTAAGTGCAGGAATTGTTTCTACTATGCAGTGGTCCGAGCCAGTTCTGATCTTACCCCTGAATCTCATGTTGAGAAACTAAAATGATGACATCATGTCCTTGATTCAAAATTGATGTGGTGTTCAGTGATGACCTGACATTGTTTGAGAACTATAATAGTCAAGGGCAGGTATTTTTCAGATGGGATTTGCAATAAGTAGTATAGGAGAGCTTTTTATGTTTAAATATATCTTCTATATCTTGCCTTAGTAAATGTATATTCATAAGTACATGTATATACATGCAGAATATTACTACACTAAGATAGAGAGTAGACAGGTAGTGAAAAAAATGAAAATTCCAATGTAATGTCATATAATAGGGAGCAGGCAACCACATGCAATCGATACAACCTCTATTATCCACGACAGTCTGCCGGTGTCTGAAATTCTTCGGGAGGAATATGACACCGCTCTTCCACAAGAAAGTCAATCAGCGCACACTTAGTTGCTGCAAGTGGGAAATGCTGTCTCGAGCATCGCTTCAGAATAAAGTATAAATGATTGACTGGCCTCGTATCTGGTGGCAGCGAAGGCATCGATGGATCATAACAGCGTTACCCAAACCGCTGGTTGTCCACTGGTGCTCCGTGGGCCCTGTCATTTTTGAAGTACGCCCTTCTCTGCGGGAATGACATGCTTTAATGCGAAGCGGAATTCATCGCTAAGTACCATTAAGTAATGGATTACATTTACCTTGCCTTCTGAGGTTAATGAATGTACCATCATAAGCCTTCTACTATCTTCCACTTCGTGTACTTTGTGGAATATTTAAGCGTACGCTGTTTGATGCGTGTAATTCCTATTATGCTAAAAATTGCATAAGACTAATTCTTTTCCTTACAGAGCATGATGCATATTCAGTTTTTTTAGAGCGCATATGGGTATTCGTTTTCACCAGACTCGCTCAAGTAGCGGCTGCATATGCCGGCGCCGGTGTTAGCCTCGTTCTGCGAGTCGCGTGCGTGACTCGTGACGGCCTATGAATAATGCATTTCTGACTTTTAATTTAACACCTTAGCGGCGCGTCTGAGAGCCTGCGCGCGGCGCGTCGCGTAGCGCTAACCCGCCTGTCTCCCCGCCTCGGTAACCGCGCACGTAACGGCCGCGGCGAAGCGCGCGCTGTAGCGCCGCGAGGAACGTCGGAGAGAAAAT